>NW_016107862.1:829814-843684 GCF_001604975.1 Cebus imitator
AGAGAGAGAAAATAGCAGTGACTCCAAAATCCTTCCAGAAAGAAAGTATGATATGCAGATTTTATATCCGGTCAATCTTTTATTCAGTTATAGAGGCAACTTACCATTTGAACATGCAAGAAGTCAGGGAATATAGTTCCCATAAACCCTTTTTAAGGAATTTGCTAGATAAAGGAGTATATTCAACCTCAAGGAGTCTGGAAAACTGATAAAAACATTGGTGGTGAGCATTGAATGAATCCATTGAACTGTAGTACCTAGACCTAGGTAAATATGGAAATTAGGGTGACATAGTAGCATGTAAATATCATTTTCCCTGATGATATAAACCATATGTAACTAACAAAAGTTGGAAAGTAGCAAGAGAAAGAGGGTGAAAAGTTATATAAGGGCTCATTATAATTGCTACATTAAAGCAGGGATGGGTAAGTTACAGCTCACAGGCTAAATCTAGCCCACCACCTGTTTGTATAAATAAAGTTTTATTGGAACACAGCTATGTCCATTTGTTAAAGATTGTTTACGGCTGCTTTCTTGCTACAATGGCAGTTAAATAGTTGTGATAGAGATTGAACAACAAAGCCTAAAATATTTACTATTTAATCTTTTATGAAATAAATTTGTTGACTCCCAGGATAAAGGATACTGGCAAATTAAGTAATAAAAGTATATGTAACAATTCTAAGGTAAACACTAAAAGAGTTCCAGGTGTAGTGCATGTGTAATCTGAAAACTGGGAGGCAGAGGCAGGTAGACTGCTTGAGCCTAGGAGTTCGAGACCAGCCTGGTCAACATGGCAAAATCCTGTCTCTGCAAAAAATACAAAAACTAGTCAGGTGTAGCAGTATGTGCCTGTAGTCCCATTTTTCCAGAAGCCTGAGGTAAGAGGATTGCTTGAGCCCAGGAGGTGGAAGCTGCAGTGAGCCATGATTGTGCCACTGTTCTACAGCCTGGGTGGACAGAAGGAGAACTTGTCTGAAAAAAAAAAAAAAAGAAACAAAATGAAATAACAAACAAAATGCTAAATGAGTGATCAGGAATGGAGGAAAGGGAGGATGTAGAATAATTATTGATAGCAACAGGAGGCAGCCAAATGCCTAGGCAGGCAGAGGTGGGTCCCCAATGAAACTCCACATTCAAACCAAAGACTGGACTGCTGGTCCAGGATGAAATCCATGACCCAGAGTGAGAACTTCTATTCCTGTTTGCTCACCCTTCCCTGATTGATTCCTTCTGAACAATGCCTTTTAACCAATCGAATGTTGCCTTTTCCAATACTACCTACAGTCTGCCTCTCCCCCATTATGAACCAGTAAAAGCCCTGGACTCAGCCACATTGAGGGGACTCTCCTGACTTCAGGTACTGGGATCCCCCCATGTCCTTCTCTACTGAAAGCTGTTTCACCACTCAATAAAACTCCCTGTGTTGCCCACTCTTTGATTGTCATCACATCCTCATTCTTCTTGGGCACAGGACAAGAACTTGAGAACCAGTGCGCAAGCCAGAGCTGGCCTCAGGCAGGCCAAGTGGGAGGGCCATCTCCTGCAGCAGATAGTATGGTCAAGCAAGGCCTGGGCAGGTGTTGCCAGCCAGAGGTCTCTGGCTTGCAAAGTGACCAAGACAAAAATCCTATGTCATTATTTTTATTGATCACAGTAGGGAATTGATAGATTCTACAAATATAGAGTGATAGGGTATCTGATGAAGTTTGAATTATAAAATTAGCCTCTAGGATAAAAACACACATATTTTTAATTATGAGAAGAAGCACAACACAAACACAGCAGATTCTATATAATAAAATATTTACAAAGGCAATAAAAACAAAAACATAAAAATGAGACATCGCTTTTATCAGTTAAACAAAAAGACTTTTAGATATATCATGACAAAACCCATTTTATGCCATATTTAAGAGCATAACCAAAATTTAAAATCAGGAAGGTTGACTATAATAGAATGACAAAATGCCAAACAGAAAATATCAGGGTTATGATGATTTAACTTCAGACAAGGCTGAATTCAGGCCAAAATGCATTAAATGACATAAATAATAAGAATATTTGTATTGCCAAAGAGTGGTTTGACTCTCTGCTTTTTGGCACCTAGAATATTAAAAATATACATATATAATTTTACACATATAAATTATGTATATTTATATATAAATTTTACATATTTATATATATTTATCTCAATATATATAAATTTAAAATAGTCTAGGTGCCAAAAAGCATGACATCAACATTTTCAAGCAAAAAAAAAAATAAGGAGAAATGGGAAAATGCATATTTATGCTAGGCTATTTTAACTTATATATGTAGGTCTCTGAAAGAGCAAGTGAACAAAAATAAATATGGGCATGAAAGATGTAAACAATGTAAATGATATACATAATGGAACTATACGAAACATATTGTTCTGCAATCTGCTTTTCACTTAATATGTAGTAAAGATATTTTCATATCATTACCTATAGTTCTATCTTAAAATGAATTGCCTTTTAAAATCGGCAATAGGCTGGGCACAGTGGCTCATGCAATCCCAGCACTTTGGGAGGCCAAGGTCGGTGGATGACCTGAGGTCAGAAGTTCTAGGCCAGTCTGGCCAACATGGAGAAACCCTGCCTTTACTAAAAATATGAAAATTAGCCAGGTATGGTGGTGGGCGCCGGTAATCCCAGCTACTTGGGAGGCTGAGGCAGGAGAATTGCTTGAACCTGGGAGGTGGAGGTTGTAGTGAGCCGAGATCACACCATAGGACTCCAGCCTGGGTGACAAGAGCAAAACTCCATCTCAAAAAAAAAAAAAAAAAAAAAGCAACTGCAACAAAGTAGAGCTGACCCCTGAACGACATGGGTTTGAACTGCAAGAGTCCACTTATATTTGGGTTTTTCTAGACCAAATATGAATGGAAAATACAGTATTCTTCGGTAGTGAAACCCACCTATACGGAGGGTCAACTTTTCTTATATGCGGGTTCTGCTGGGCCAGCCTGTGGGACTCAGATTTTGGTCTACGTGGGGTTCATGGAACCATCCTCTGTATGCCAAGGGACGACTATATTTTGTTGAAAGTTTACAAATAACCTGGAACAAACCCAAATGCCCATCGATGATAGATTGGACAGGGAAAATGTGGCACATATACACCATGGAATATTATGCAGCCATCAAAAATGATGAGTTTGTGTCCTTTGTAGGGACATGGATGAACCTGGAAACCATCATTCTCAGCAACCTGACAGAAGAGCAGAAGATCAAACACCGCATGTTCTCACTCATAGGCAGGTGTTGAACAATGAGAACACATGGACACAGGAGTTTGACATAAATTCCACATGGTGTCTTTTTCCATCAGAGGTATCCCTAATAGCAGAGGTTCTGCTTGACATGGGCTTGGACCTGCTGTGGAGTTCTTTCCTCTTCTGGGTTCTTAATTGAAGCCTGTAGCCTTTTGTGCCGTGCAGTAAATGGGTCAGAACTGTATTTCCATGTGTAGAATTTGCTGCCTCCAGAACCTAAAGAGGCCTACCAGATGTTATGCATCCTTCTTAATAGGAGGTAAAACATGCAATAATTTGTCCCTAACTTTGGAGGGGAGATTCCAGTATGTTTCAGACTCCTGGACCCTGAAAACTTCACTGACATGGCAAGTCTCTTAATCTTCCACCCTCTAGAGTGCCTGTTTTACCAAGGCCTCCAATGTACTTCTCCCTTCTTGCTAAGCTGATATGCCTGATATGATGTCATAGATACAGTGAACCAATGTGATACCCTTCAGGCTATATTATGACAAAGGGCAGGAGAATTAACATAGCTATGGAGCAAATGTACATTGTTCCTCTACAAATATATAGCAAACATATATACTTGTTGATTCCATATGAATGGGACTGCTTCTGGCTATTCTTCCTGATCGGGTAGCAGAATAATGGCCCCCGCCCAAATATGTCCACATGTTAATCCCAGAGACCTGTTAATATGTTACCTTACATGGCAAGAGACTTTGCATATATGATTAAGGGCCTGGAGATAGAGGAATTATCTAGGTGATCCCAATATATTACATGGGTCCTTAAAAATTAGAGAATGTTTCCCAGCTGGGGTTAGACGGAGGTGTGACTACGGAGGAAGGTCAGAGAAAATGCAATGTTAGTGGCTTTCTGTGAGCCAAAGGATGTGGGTGGCCTCTAGAAGCTGGAAAAAGAAAGAAAGTAGATTTTATCCTAGGGCCCCTGGAAAGGAATGCAGCCCTGCTGACCCTTTGATTTTCACCCAAGGAGACCCATGTCAGACTCTTAACCTACAGAACTGTCAGATAGTAAATTTGTGCTATTTTAAGTCACCAAATTTGTGGCAATTGTTTACTGTAGCAATAGAAAATTAATACAGATGGAAAAGAACACATCCTTCAGTCAGGAGCTGCGCAGTATATACCTGAGGCTGTGTTCATGTTCCCTGGCCACTCCGCCACATAGACCCAGCAGCTGCAAAGTGGGCAACTACCTGGTTGAGTTTTTGGTAGTACAATGTCATCCTCAAGGATGTTTTCTCCAGGAGTCAGGCTGGTGAATTCAGTGGGAATGTGAAGAAAACTTACCACCCCTGCAGCCTTTAAGGGCAGCACTCTGTCATTTCTCTCAAGATACAACATAGCTTTTGATTTACTGTCTGGGCTGTGGAGAAGGAATATTTTCGGCGGCCTCTACTTGCCTTTCTTCATTGTGATAGCCCTTACTCCATTGATCAAAGGGTGTCCTGTCAACTACCAAGTGTGTTCATTTCAATTCTACCTTCAGGGACCAGGAACATAACCACAGAGGGTACACAGGCCCAGTGGATGGACTGTGAGACAGACCTGGGCCAGGCCTCCATTAATGACCTGGCACCCACTCTAACGATGTGCATGTGGGCAGCTGGGTTGGTGGGTGGTATGCCTGGGTCAACTTGGACCCTGTGTCCAACAGTCCTTGAAGTGATGGGGTGTAGTCCTTATTTCTGTGTATGGTTACCCAAGCAAATGGGTGTAGGTCCTTTTGGGGGAAGAAATGGGGTAATCATTACTGTATATACTTGCCAAGGCATTACAGAGTCCTTCATTGTGGGACCTTGGCATCATCTTAAGTCAGCAAGTTCCGGGTTTGAAAATTGGCCCAGATCCAGAAGAGATCATGGCTTCTTAATTGAGTTGGCCACCCTCAGCCTCCTGATGGCTCATCCTCAATATCTGTTGATGGTAGAGACTAAGCACTCGTTCTCTTGGCTGCCCTCCTCTCCTCCCCCTGCTGTTATCCTCCTCCACAGCCATCTGTGGGTCAGGCCCTCTCAGCTATCAGCAGATGAGTTAGGGCTGAGACTTCAACCTTCTCTGGAACTCCTCAACTCCTATCAATGAGTCCCAGATCTGAGCCTCAGCTCTTTCTGTTTTCCAATGTCAGGTGAGAAGAGTCTTCATAATTTGCCATGGAGGGCTTCTGGCTTTCTTACTTTGCCTTAAATTAGTGATTAACCAATATCTCCCAGAAATGGCCCTAATTATTATAATTTTTATAATGACTACTTCCCACGAACTTCTCAAATGCCTGAAAGTGTCTACCCATCCAGGAGTTCCCTTCTATCTGTATTCCATTCCAGCTTATGAACAGTGACATTAAAAAACACCAATGAGGCTGGGCCTGGTGGCTCATGCCTGTAATCCAAGCACTTTGAAGGGAGGCCAAGCCAGGAGGATCTCTTGAACCCAGGAGTTTGAGACCAGCCTTGGCAACATAGCAAGACCCTATCTCTACAAAAAGTAAAAAAATTAGCTGGGTGTGGTGGTGCGTACCTGTAATCCCAGCTACTCAGGAGGGAGGATCGTTTAAGCCTAGGAGGTTGAGGCTGCAGTGAGCTGTGATTGTGCCACTCTACTCTAGCCTGGGTAACAGAGTGACACCCTGTCTCGAAAAAAGTAAAAAAGCCAGTGACAATTGCATCACTACCATGTACCAGGGTCTTTCTGTGCGCCCCTCACCGTCATTGATGGTCTTCTCATTGCCAGCCAGCCAGAGGTTTATCCAGCTCTAAACCCTATTTTAGAGTCAGTCACCTCGAACTACTCCTGGCATCTGCTATTGTGGGTTGGGTACCCTAGGAAATAGACTCTTAGAGGGAGATTTGTGTGCAGGCAATTTACTAGGGAATGCTCTCAGGAACGATATCTGCTAGGGTATGAGCAAAGCAGGATGACAGAAAGAGAAGGTAAGCGGTGGTGCAATTCAAAAAGGCCTCAGTCTATCACGTGGAGAGCTCTGGAGTGGGAAAAGCTCTTCACAGATGTTCCGAATTAAGGCCCAGTGCTCAGGCCTCTGTCCCTTTGCATCAATCTCACATTGTGTGCCTGCTGCTTCCCTGGAGGCCCTGTAGCTTTGGGTGGGGCAGCTCCCTTTGACTGAGAGCACCAGCAGACAACATCCCCAGAAGCGGGGGGGATGAGCCTTGTTCCTGAAGTGGGTGTATAGGCAGCACCCCACAGCATTCAGTACATTACAGGTTGGAATTTAAAGCCATTAATTTGCAGAATTTCTAATTTGTCCACAGATCTTTGAAAATGAGAAAAAATAATCTCAAAGCAAATAATGATATTTCTATTCCTCTGGAGTTACCAAAAGCACGACAAACAAATCTTGGCTGACTGGTTTCAATAACTAAAAAATTGCTTAGGAGCAAGAGATGATAGAGATAGAGACAGTAGAGAGAGAACTTCAGAAAGCAAAGCAAGGAAAGGCCGAATTTGGCGGGGAGCCCTGTATCACTGATGTTCTACTTCGTGCTGGTTAAAGAACCTCGCTAGGCTGACTCCAGGAAGGAAAACCTTACATTCAGAAGACCTCACAGCTAGTTATTCTGCCATGCAGGGTTCCCCGCCAACCCCTCTCCTTCCTGAGGACATACAGACCTGCATGTTTAGCTTAGAATCATTTGAATCTTTGGAATGCTATGCTTTCAGTTCAACTGGGCTATTTTTTATTTTATTTTATTTTTTATTGCATTTTAGGTTTTGGAGTACATGTGAAGAACATGCAAGATTGTTGCATAGGTACACACATGGCAGTGTGATCTGCTGCCTTCCTCCCCTTCACCTATATCTGGCATTTTTCTCCATGCTATCTCTCCCCAACTCCCCACCCCCCACTGTCCCTTCCCCATTTCCCCCAAACAGACCCCTCAACTGGGCTATTTTAAAAGTTACTGATGTAGGGCAGGTTCTTGGCTTTGCCCAGGAAGGAATTCATGAGTGAGCAGGTGGAGGAAGACGACAGCTTTACTGAGGCTGTGGCAGTGTGACCGCTCCTGTGGAGCAGGGCTACCCATAAGCAACGTGCAGAGAGTAGCAGCTGCGGGACAGCTTTGCAATCATATTTATACCCACTTTTAATGACATGCTAATTAAGGATCAGGTTATTCAGAAATAGCTAGAAAATGGGTGGTAACTACTGAATGTTGCTAAGGTAACGGCAAGTTGTCATGGCTTTGGGCGTGTCTCATGGAGAGGTGCTTTCTGCACCTCTCTTGACTGGTTTGGCCAGTCTTAAATCAAGCCCACCTGCCTCCTATCTCATTACCAGTTAACTGGAGACTTCTTTGTGAGGATCTCAGCTTGCAGGCTCTTATGCCTTCCTTTGTCTTCCTGTCCACAATAGTCTTTGTACCTGGGCCATCTTTATCTGCCCCTAAAACAGGCGGGCAGAGCAAACTTCCCATGCCCTCATCTGAAGATGCCAGGTAAACTTTTTCAGATTTGGCAATTCATGTCCTTGTCTTTCTGCCCTCTGCCCTCTTCTCTCTTAGGAGAATTTAACATTCCACCTTTCCAGCCCCACCTGCCTGTTGCAATTCCCTACCATACTCCTTCCTTTCCAGTAGGCAATGAAAGAAAAAAGCTTCTGGGGGTGAGGGCCTCTGTCCCTAATGCTCACTGTCACTGTGGCTAAAATCCACTTGGTTGTCACCTCCTCCACCAAGTGCTGTGGGGCCCTGAGCAGGTAAGGGCGACTGAGGAGGCTGAAACCATGAGAATGCTTCCCTCCTTTTTCCACCTCTTTTCTTGCATCAGCTCAGTGATGCAAAGTATGCTTTCCTTGAGAGTGTGAGACACTGAACCTCAGAGCCTCATGTAATCTGAAGCCAGCGGCAAGCCTGGTAATTTGAACACCTCCCCTTGCCAGCTTTCCAGTGCGCATGTCCAGGCTGAGGTGATGCA
Organism: Cebus imitator; assembly: GCF_001604975.1. NCBI lineage: Eukaryota > Metazoa > Chordata > Mammalia > Primates > Cebidae > Cebus > Cebus imitator. The sequence goes on from NW_016107862.1 coordinate 838,059, forward strand.
GGTGCACTGCCATATGCCCCAGGAAATGAATCAAGACAGTGCCTTGGATGAAGTACTCTGACAGGGTACTCACTCAGGGGGAGTGCTACTGCCCCAGGGAAGCATTTTGCGAGTTTTGGGGGTGGTTTTACTTTCACAATGACTGGAAGTGTTGCTGGCATTTAGTAGGTGGGCTCAGGGGTGCTGGTCATCCTGCTATGCACAGCACTGTCCTGTGCTTTTTATTTTTATTTTTTTTTTGAGACACGGTCTCTGTCACCTGGGCTGGAGTGCAGTGGCACAATCTCAGCTCACTGTAGCCTCAACTTCCTGGGTTCAAGTGATTCTCGTGCCTCACTCTCCCAAGTACCTGGGATTACAGGCATGTATCACCATGCCCAGCTAATTTTTGTATTTTTAATAGAAATGGGGTTTCACTGTGTTGGCCAGGCTGGTGTTGAACTCCTGACCTTAAGTGATCTGCCTGCCTCAGCCTCCCAAAGTGCAGGATTACAGGCAGGAGCCACCATGCCTGACCCCATCCTGTACTTTTTAATGTTCCACCACAAATTCATGTGGGTACAAAACCTACATGTAAGTACTCGAACCTAGATGTGAACTCCATTTTACATAGAAACGCAAATACTTTTTTACACGGTGGTAAAATACACTACTTTTCTAAGAATGCAAGTACCTCATAAACCAATGGACTATTTTATCTTCCAGTAAAAATATCCCGACTTTTTGCTTATTTGATTTAGGTGCAATTAGAGAACTACAAGCTTTTGCTTTTCACTTAAATTTTTCCTCTGTCAGCACAGATCCATGGGGAATAAGTCTGTGTAGCAGAAATACTTAATACACACCACATGTTAAATAATGTCTTAAATGTATGTTTATAAGGCAATATTTATGAAAGAGCAGTGATTAATTAATAGACCACGTGTCTCAAAATGTTATTTGCTTGCAGCTGGATTTCTCAAATAGGAGAGCTATAGATTTATCCTGCATTCTCTAGAAAATGTTTCAGTGTGTGCTTCTGTTACAATGGCAATCTAAAATAAACGGAACATGTTGGGTCCGATTACCCCGACGATCATCTTCTGATGCTTGCTGGCGTGCAGTCTAGCGCCTGTGTTTGCAGTTGTTTGTGATCATCCTGAAAACAGTAGCAGCAGTTTAATTGTTGTGGCCAATGATAAAGTAACAGAAGGGAACTTAACTTTCGGATATCTGGAAAATTAACTTCTCTGAAATACCCAGTTTTTTAAAAAGCACGTAGATGAGGCAGACCTTACTCTCGTTGGCAGTCTCATTTGTTGTTGTGTTCTGACGTGGAAGAAGAAAAATGGTGGTTGTTACTTGAGTGCCATTGGTTTAAACTTTGCCCACCTTAGACTAATCCTTTCCCAGAGTAACTGGGCATAACGCTTTAGTGAAGCCCACGGGCAAAAAAATTTCTTGTGGAATTTTGCTCAGACACATATTTCATATACTTTCTTTTCCCTTTCTATGGTTTTGAAAGCAAAGTTCTCTCCATAAAGCCAGTACTGCCCTGTGCCCTGAGATCCTGGCAAACACATTTTCCTGACCCCATGTTCTAGCTCTAACATCATTTAAAACTCAGTTGCTCAAAAGGTATGCCATTAATACATTAGTGCTCTTTAAGAAAAGAGAACTGTGATGCTACCACTCTGTGTGAGGACAGATGCTTCAAACTAAGACCCTATTGCCTGCCAATTATTTTCCAAACATTGCCATGGAATTTAAGGCCCTATAAGAGTGGGCTCTGTATTAATTGGGGTCACACAGTAAATATTGGTGATTTTGGAGTTTGTACCAGAACCCCAAGTACCATTACTTAAATAAGATAAAGCTGTTTCCTGTCTCATGTGCCTACAGGTGTGTGTCCAGGTTTGGTGGGCAGCTTTGTCACCCTCTGCCTGTGGATGTCATATTTGGGTCCCAGGGAGCTGCACCAGTTCTCAGCATTTCCATCCCAGAGAAAGGGGGAAGAGGGAAGTCCTGGGGCAGTGCTTTCATAGCACATCACTTGAGCTCCAGGACAGATACACCTAGTCACATGGCCACACGTTGCTGCAAGAGAGGCTGGGAATGGTAGTCTCCTGCCAGGCAGCCCAGTGTCAAGATAAAATGAGGGATTTTCTTACTAAAAAGAAGAGGGACAAATGAATAGTAGGGGACAATTAGCAGTCTCAGTCTCTGCTTTTAGCCATGTCTCCCTTTACTGTTCCTACATTCCAGCCGCACAAAATACGTTACCTGACATGTGCTTTGTCTCTGAGCCTTCGTGCTCCCCTGCCTTTGCCTGGGACATGTTTTTTCTCTCCTCCACTTGTCGAAATATTCCTCATTCTTCAAACCACAGGTAACAGACCATTTCCTCCATGATGTCTTTCCAAATTATCAGTCATCCCTCTTTCTCTCTCTCTCTCTCCTTCTGGCTCTGTTTACATTGGATAAATTCATGGTATATGCCCATAGTACACCTTATAAAATGCTGACTTGTAAATACGGTGAATTTTGTTCTTCTTCTGTGACTATGCCTTATTCGTGGTTATGTTTTATTCTTCATGACAGCTTGGACATTTTTTGGAGCATGGCTCAAAATTTTTGATTCTTTGAGTTTGAATCCCAGCTCTGCCACTTAGAAGCAGAAAATTTGCTAAACTTAGTTTTATCTCTTTCCTCTGGTTAAAAAGGAGGTGAATAAAATTACCTGCCTGAAGAATAAATAAAATACTTTATGTGAAGGCCTTAGCACAGCGCCTGACATGTAGTAAGTGCTCAATAGTAGGAAAGGTGATTACTGTTTTTTTTTCTTACTGTCACTTCCTAGAGTTAAAAGAATCTCTTATATTCTGTCTGCTGGGAGTTGTTAAATAAATCATTGTCCTGAAATGAGATATTACGTTTGCTATTGGTCTATAATGCATAAGACTTGCACAGCTCTTGGCCAAGTCATTTGGTCTCACCCCAGGTTATTAGGTAGGTGTTACTGCTCTCATTTTCAGATGGGACAAAGTGTAAGAGGACCCCAGCTTGCACGAGGTGCTGTAGGTTGTCTCAGAAACATCTGCCTGGGGCACAGCTCTTTGGAACACATGCCCAGTGCCCTTTCACCTTTTACCCTGAGGTCTGGTACTTTAGAAAAATAAAATACTGCTGGCTGGGCACAGTGGCTCAGGCCTGTAATTCCAGCAGTTTGGGAGGCTGAGGCAGGCCGATCACCTGAGGTTAGCAGTTCGAGACCAGCCTGGCTAACATAATGAAACCCCATTTGTACTAAAAATACAAAAAGTTAGTTGGGCGTGGTAATGTATGCCTGTAATCCCAGCTACTTGGGAGGCTGAGGCAGGAGAATCGTTTGAACCCAAGAGGTTGCAGTGAGCTGAGATGGCATCATTGCACTCCAGCTTGGGCAATGAGAGCAAAACTCTGTCTCAAAAAAATAAAAAATAAAATAAAAAATAAAAATACCACAAGGTTTATGTTATTTTTGTGAAACATAAGGGAATTTTTCTGCTGAATTAGGAATGAAACATTAAAGCAGTTGAAAAGGAGTGAGCCGTTTTATATCCTTTAAAAGACAGATGCCCAAAGGGCAGGGCAGGCAGAGCCCTCGCAAGCTTCCGGACGTGTGCCTCCCCAGTCACAGAGACATTGCCCTCCCTCTGCCAGCCACTTAGGCTGCCGGGCCTACCAAAGCACGATGTCTTCTGGCACATACAGGTGTCCGTGCCTGGATGACAGTTCCTGCGACAGCAGGTCTTAAAGGTGGACTATCAAGATCAGCAACATGGAAAACCAGGCACAGAAGTTGAAGCCCGCAATTTCTGGAAATTTAAAACTCAGTTTAACAAAAAAACACAAACATAGGCAACGTCTGTAAATTGGGCTTTATACATCCAAGCAAAACTGATTTCAAAGCCAGAGACCCTCTGTATCCTGAAAGCCCCACAGAAGAGGTGTACATTCCAAAGTTGCATGTGTTGGATTGAAGAAAGAGGACATCAGCCAGCTGAGAGCTGCACCTGCCGCTGATGCTCCCCAGAGCAGGCACCCGTGAGCCTCAGCTGAGAAGAAAGCATCTTCCCTTATCTTCTCATGGCCCCTTCTGCATGTCGTGGGCAAAGGGCCAAGGTGTGGTGACAAGCTGGGGTGGCCACCCTTGCTCTTGGCAGGACTGTCGTGCAGGAAATCTTGCTGAGGCTCCCACTGCAGTGAGCCACACCTTCTCCACAGACCCTTGGGAGGGGCCTGCACAAACCAGAAATCACGAACAAGCATCTGGTCTTAGTACAACCTGCCAGAAGGTAGAGCTTCATCCCAGGAGAAAAGCCATCCATGGTCCATAAACAACGGGTGCATCTGGGGCCTTAAGTCATCATTAGTGCTCCCAGCCAGCAAGTGTCTCAGGACAGAAGCAGCCCTTTATTTTGCCTCATTAGACTATTGGCCTGAGTCACCCAAAATGAAACACATCTGGGAATATGCTTATTGAGAAATGTGGAGCATTTGATGAAGAATACAAGAAACTTTATTGAGGGATATAAAATAAGATTTGAATAAAGGAAGGCGTGTCATGAATGGAAAGAGTCAAAACTCAACTCAATGCCCTCAAAGTGTTGAGATGAAATCAGAGAACTTGGCCACTGATCATGGCAGGTGGGAAAATCAGGGCCCCTTGGCACGCTTGGGCCTCAGCATCCCTCCAGGGAGGCCAGCCCCCCAGCCTGTTTTGTGACCCTTTGCTGCACATTCTCCCAGATAGGAGCTACAAACCAGGGCCCTGCCTCAGCCCCCTAGGGATAGGGGAGGTCTAGAAAAACCCATGGAGGAAGAATAATGATACCCGAGGGGACATTAACCCCTAGAATCAGGGACTGGGGAAACCTGAAGTTCAGGAAAGCTGCAAATGAAGTGAGATGGAAGCCAGGAGCTTACTAACATAATGCGGCACCCGCCAGCCTATTCCGCAGATGTAATGGAAGAGAAAGTGTTTCCACTGCTCCTTCCACAGTCAAGCCATGATCCTGGCCACTCCTTGCCTTGGAGGCAACACAGATGCATTCATAGGGCTTGGCTGCTTTCCCTTGAGTTCTGCACCTTAAGCTGAAGAAGTCAGTCACGGGAGGCTGGCTTGCTGGATCCGGCTAGAAAACACAGCCCTGGATGCAGCAGGGATCTCCTCCCGTATGCCCACACATATGAGTTCTGGCCATGCCCATTAATGACATGGCTGAGAATTCCTTCTGTCTTGCTTCTAGGAACTTTTTCTTGGTTTGAAGCCACCCAACCAGAGGAGATAATTTTTACCACTTTGGGGACATCTTGTAATGAATCCAATGGGAATTCCATAATATTCAGTAAACAAAACATTTTGATGGCCAACAAATTATTAAGTCCTGTGTCAGGTCTTAGAGCAACAAAGATAAAGAAGACTGGAGTTTTCTTTTATTATCTACTAGACTGAAAGGCACTGCCTGGGGACTTGGCCTAAGAGAATAAGTATCAGGAGACCTGGGTTTGGCTCCTGGCTCTGCCAGGTGGTCATGGAATAGTCACATATTATCCCTGAGCCTCCATTTCCTCACCTATGTAATTAGTGATAGACCTACAGGGC
>NW_016107862.1:843824-861169 GCF_001604975.1 Cebus imitator
TTTGAGATGGAGTCTTGCTCTGTTGCCTGGGCTGGAGTGCAGTGGCATGGTCTCAGCTTACTGCAACCTCCCTCTCCCAGGTTCAAGCAATTCTCCTGATTCAGCCTCCTAAGTAGCTGGGACTAGAGGCACCGCTACCACACCTAGCTGAACCATATTCTTCCCAAGTTTTTTTCTTTTTCTTTTTTTTGAGACAGGGTGTGACTCTATCACCCAGGCTGGAGTACAATGGCATGATCTCAGCTCACTGCAACCTCTGCTTCCCAGGTTTAAGCCATTCTCCCACCTCAGTCTCCTGAGTAGCTGGGACTACAGGTATGCACCACCATACCTGACTAATTTTTGTATTTTTTATAGAGACATTTTGTCATATTGCCCAGGCTGGTCTCAAATTCATGAGCTCAAAGTGATCTGCCTGCCTCTGCCTCACAAAGTGCTGAGATTATAGGCATAAGCCACTGCACCCAGCCCAAGTTTTCGATTTTAATTTTTGCCAATCCAGTGGGTAAAAAGTAAAGTCTCACTGGTATCTTAGTATCTTTGCAATTACTAATGAGGTTGAGTATTCTTTTATATATTTATGGGCTATTCATATTTTCTGTTCTGTGAACTGTGTGTTTATTAACTTCTTTATTGAACTTCAAAAAGATTCTAAAAACATCATGTTTATTTTATAAACATGTGGATTATATTGGTTATGTATATTGCAAATGCCTTCTACTTTGTCACCTTTCTGACCACTTTCTTCATGGAATCTACTGTTAAACAGAAGTTCTTAATTTGAATGTAGCCAAATTTATTATTTTGCTTTCATAGTTTTGTGTCTTCTTTAAGAAACTTACACCTCTCTGACATGCTAAAGATATTCTCCCATGTTGCCTTAAAAAGTTTTAGAGTTTTGCCTTGTACATTTAAATCTTAAAACTACTAGCATTTGATTTTTCTGTATGGTGCAAAGCAGAGATTAGCCACAGTTTTTTTCTCCCCAGTGTAGTTAACCAATGACCTTCCACTATTTATTGAAGAGATCACTGTATCCTTGTCATCTGCAGTGCCCTCTCTGCCATCCTCAAGGTCCCACCGTTCTCTCTTTCTCTCTGTCTCTGTTTCTGGGTTCTCTGTCTGTTCCATTGGGCAATTTGTCTATTTCTGTGCCAGTACAGCACTCTCTTTGTTATTTCAGCTTTGGAATAAATCTTGATATTCCTTTTCAGGAGTGGTTTATTTACTCTTAGGTCTTTGCTCCTCCATGTAAGTTTAAGAATTAGGCTAGGTGTAGTGGCTCATACCTATAATCCCAGCACTTTGGGAGGCTCAGGTGAGAGGACTGGTTGAGCCCAGGAGTTTGAGACCAGCCTGGGCAACATAGCAAGATAGACATAGACACATTGTTATAAGACCATGTGTAAATATTATTGACATGAAACACTGGGGGAAGTTAGGGACAGTATTAGAGAAGGTAACATGTATGAAGAGTCTCAATGAACAAAGATTCTATACTCTGGCTTCAGATGTAAAAAGCTTGTCTGTCCCATTTTGTCAGATCCCTCAGGGCTGAAAATAACTGCCAAGGATACCCTCACTGAAACCAAAGGGGGGTTCAGTGATTCCACAGTTGGATCAGTTTGCCCTGGACCTGTAAGTCTAAACAAGTGTGCCCATCTATTCTTTTTTCTTTTGTATTCAAATTTGGACATCAGCTCATGGCACCTCTTCTAGTATTATGTTCACCCACATCCAGAGTGTTTTGGTTGCCTTAGCAGGTCTGTGTTGTCTTTCTCCATTAGGCCTAATTAGAATCTCTTCAGTTTTTCATGAAGCCAATTCTACCAATTTTGCAAGCTCAATTTTCAGTAGCTTTGCTTTTATGGCTTTATTCAATTCTGTGCCAAATGTTTTTGGATCATACTTCAACAATGAATTAGTACAGGCCACCAAGTACCTGTTATGGTGCTAGACACCTCTTTTAGGGAATATAGAGTCAAGGCATTTTGAGTTAGGTTGGCCTGAGTTCAAGTCTTGACTCTGTCTTATAAGCTGGGTGACTTTGGGTCAACCATTTAGTTTTTTCAAATTTTTTATTTTTATTACAATAGTTTTGGGGTACAATTTTTGGTTGCATGGATAAGTTCTTTAGAGGTGATTTCTGAGATTTTGAAGTACCTGTCACCCAAGAAGTGTATACTCTAGCCAGTATGTAGTCTTTTATTCCTCAGGCCCCTCCCACCCTTCCCCTCTGAATCCTCAAAGTCTATTATATTGTTCTTATGCCTTTGCATCCTCGTAGCTTAGCTCCCACTTATAAGTGAGAATATACTATGTTTGAGTTTCCATTCCTGAGTTACTTCACTTAGAATAATGACCTCCAGTGTTATCCAAGTTGCTGCAGAAGACATTATTTTGTTCCTTTTTATGGCTGAGTAGTACTCCATGTTGTATATATACCACATTTTCTTTATCCACTTGTTGGTTGATGGGCACTTAGGTTGGTTCCATATCTTTGCAGTTGTGAATTGTGCTGTTATAAACACTTATGTGCATGTGTCTTTTTCATATAATGACTTCTTTTCCTTTGGGTAGATACCCAGTAGAGGGATTGATGGATTGAATGATAGTTCTACTTTTAGTTCTTTAAGGAATCTCCATACTGTTTTCCATAGTGGTTGTACTAGTTTACATTGCCACTAGCAGTGTAGAAGTGTTCCCTTTACACCACATCCATGCCAACATCTATTGTTTTTTGACTTCTTAATTATGGTTATTCTTGAAGGAGGAAGGTGGTATCATTGTGGTTTTAATTTTCATTTCCCTGATAATTAGTGATGTTGAACATTTTTTCATATGTTTGTTGGCTGTTTATATATATTTTTTGAGAATTGCTGACTTGTGTTCTTTGCCCACTTTTTGGTGGGCTTATTGTTTTTCTTGCTGATTTGTTTGAATTCCTTGTAGATTCTGGATATTAGCCTTTCATTGGATGCATAGTTTGTGACTATTTTCTCCCAGTTTATGATTGTCTGTTTAGTCTTTTGATTATGTGCTTTTTCTTGTGTAACCTGGGGTAATAATTCTGGGTTATACATGATATTATATAAGGGGTCTTGCATAATACTCTTTTAATCAAAGAAAAAAAAATGTTCTTAGAAATTAGGACAGAAATTAGAACAGAGGAAGACGTCTTGCTTCTGAGATGATTATTTTTCTCTCAGAGGAGTGTATGAAGTAGTGGAAGCTCAGACATTCACAGAGAACATGTGCTGACAAAAAACACATGCCAACGTAGTCCAAAGACCTCGCATGCTCACTCTACTCTTATTCAGAAAGGACTTAAGATACCATGTAAAAATAAATCAAGATAACAAAGTGGATGAAAAAGCAAAACAATTTCAAGGAGGGGACATATGGTGAAGTGGGAAGAGGAAAGTGTGCAAATGCCCCCAGGGAGGCTGCTCCCCATACTTGCTTTATGGAGCCTCAGATTCGATGCTGAGCTTTCTAGCAGCCACCACCAACAGTCATAGCGACAACTATGGATACCTGCAGCAAATGCCAAATACAGGAGAATGATCAGTGGAGGGAGGCTGGGGAGGGAAGACTCATTGTAAATGATGAGATTTGAGCCAGGTTTTGAAGGGTGTAAGAGCTATGTATTCCAGACAGAGGGAGTCACCCAAGCAACATATGCAGGAGAGTCAAGAGGTGGTCCTGGCATGCAGGGATCCTTTGGGATAGTCTGGAGGAAAAGCAGATGATTGAGGCCTCTAATGCCAGACTTTAGGTTTTCCTCAAAAGGAGCTCTGACTCACCCTGAGGAGAAAATGACCTGATGGGAGTAGCATTATTTGGAGGAAATTATCCTGGCACCACACAGCTACAATTTTCCCCTTTGCAAATTATAATTCATCATGGACATTTAGGAAAAGGCTGTCACGCATGTCTCTCCTGATGTGGTCCACATCTGGCCCCACCACTGGCAAATACAGAATCTTTAGAAAATCTGTGCAGCATTAGTACCTAATAACCTTTGCTTTAAACATAGTGGAGCAAACCACAAACTTAGAAATGGCACATATCCCTTCAGAGTAATTTAGTCCAGGTTCCCTATGTGACTTCAGAAATCCCTTGTGCAGCTGCGTCTAGTAGTCTGGACAATACAATGGCATGAGTGTTGAAATCTAGGGAGATTGAAACTAATCTTAGAAATAAGAGAATAAGAAATGCTCTTAGAAATAAGAGTAAGCCTACTCTTATTTTTACTCTAGTGATACTTACTTTCAGTTTGCTTTCCTTGGATGTACAAAGTTTTGAGAGTTTAAAATGGCTTTAGACTTAAAACCTTCTGCCTAAAATACTTACAGCACAATCAGCTGGGGGTTCTTTTCTAGAAGAGAGTTATATTCTTGTGGTATGTGGACATCATGATCAGTTCAAATACTTGTATTTCAAATTTAGGCTTGAATTTTGGCTACAGAGTCTTCCTTTGCTATATTTTGAGGGGCTAAAGGGCTCCTTCAGTCCCTAGAAGAATGAGGTTTGATCATTCCTCAGGGTGAGAAGCTTACAGAAGGTAGGGGCTTTAAGTACTGAAGAGGCTAAGCATTTCAGGGCAGGAAAATATCTGAGGGAACATGCACTTTCTCAGCTGAAGACGCTTGACTCAAGTTAGTTGTAATTCATGTACAGTCTATCCTCTGGGACAGCTGTTACAAGACTAAGCTCCTTTTTTTCCCTTGGGAAAACCATGTCCTTGCTAAACTTTTGATGGGGAACTGGGGAGGGCAAAGCCTTATTGCATTGACTGTCATGTATTCACTTAAATAATCCAAGTGACTGTTTTTTGGGGGGCCATTCCCCAATGGACTCTTGTGAAGCGAGTTAAATTTATTGAAAGAGATGTTGCAAGATGAACAACAGACTCATTCCTTGGTTTGTCCCTGACTCTCAGCTGGGAAGATGATGATTACATTTGCAAGTAGGAGAGCCACTGGAGAGAGTCCTGGTGAGAAGACCTAGATTTTGAATTCTATGCTTTGGTAAACTGTCCAAGTTGGGCTGTTCATTGTAAACCTGGGTGACCTCTTTTCTCTGTAGGAAAGTGCAAGTCAAATCTAGGTGAGATAAGAAAATATAGAGTTTGGCAGTAATTCAGTTTTTCTTAATGAAATTCATTCATTCACTTATTTAACAAGTATTTATTGAGATTCTTCTATGTGCCAGCTGCTGTGCTTGGTGGTAGGAATACTGAGAGCTATATTGACAAACACAATGAATCATAGCCCAGAAACCATTGGCGTGACATTGGGCAGAGTAACAGTTCTCCAAGTATGTACCAAATGACACCCATTCCATGAAATTCTCTTGTCCCCACCAGAGAGAGAAAGAGAAAAAGGAAGAAAGACTGTTGGAAGAAGGAAAGAAAGGAAAAGCAGGAGGAATTACTTTTTCTCAAATTTTGGAAACACTATACTCTGTTTTCATTGCATCATAGAATAATAAATGCTTTGGTGTGTTCTACTGTAAATAACTGTGCTAGTCTTTGTTTAATTTAATAGAATTCTACCTACTAATATTTTGATAACTCGTTTTCTGTGAAGTGTTCTTTGAGGAAACTCAGTGGAAATTAGTGTCAAGAACGATCAGGATGGCAAAGCTGGTTGTAGTTGTTGGTGGTCAAGTGTTGCTGCCACTGAATGACATCCACCATGGAAGCTGCTGAGCCTGTGTTCTGCGGCTGCCAAACACACTCCATGTAGTGTGTGGGGCTCCTTGCTGTGAGCCTTCCCTGTGAGAAATGACTTGTCCTGGCCACTCACCCACTTGTTCCAATTCATTTACTTTCATAATCCTGGCTTCAAATTTACTTCACCTGGTAGCATTTTCTGAAGTGGCATCATTAGAATAAAGAGACATTTTATTATTTAATTTTCTTATTATAATAGCAAAGCACACTTATCATAGAAACACTATAAAATGATAGAAACTAGTAAAAGAAAATAAAAGCTTATCCAGAAATAATTACTGTTAATGTCTTGGTGTGCATCCTCTCAATGTTCTCTCTCTCTACCCTCTATTCTCTCTCTTATACATGCACGCATGAAAAATAAAATAATTTGAACTTTTTCACTTACTGCTATGTTGTGACGGGGTCCATCTTGTTTTCACTAGACATGCAATGCCTCATGTAGACAGTGACACTCTGTAACTGCCCAGTGAAGATTTGGTGAGAGTCTGACCAGTTCTAAGGCCTCTGCTAGAACTGAAACTATTTGATCTTCAGCATCCTTTTTTTAAAAATAATTCATTTACTCTGTGAATCTTACATGTGGCAATCTACCCTGTGTTGATTTTTAAAGGATTATTAGATTTTATTTTTTAGAAAAGTGTTAGATTTACAGAAAAATTGAGCTGATAGAAGAGAACCTCCTTTTCCCAAATGCTCCACTGTTTCCCTGTTATTAACACCTTGTGTTAGTATGGAACCTTTGCTACAGTTAATAAAAAAAATTGATATAATATTGGTAACTAAAGTTCATAGATGACATTAAAATTTATCTTTGTGTTGTGTAGTTCTACTGGTTTTAACAAATGTATACTGTCATATATCCATCATTACATTGTCATATAGAAGAGTTTTATTGCTTTAAAAATCCCCTGTGCTTCACCTATTCATCTCTCCTCCCCTCCTGTCTCCCAACCTCTGGCAACCACTGATTTTTTACTGTCTCCATAGTTTTACCTTTCCAGAATGCCCTATAGATGGAATCATACAGTATGTAACCTTTTAAGACTGGCTTCTTTCACTTAGCAATATGCATTTAAGTTTCCTTCATACCTTTTTATAGCTTCATAGCTCATTTCTTTTTATGAAATGAAAATCATCCCATGTATGGATATACCACTACTTTCTTATTCATTCACCTGTTGAAGGACATCCAGATTTTGGTGATTGTGATTTTATTGCAAAAACTGCTATAAACATTTGTGTGTAAGTTTTGTGTGGACATGACTTTTAAAACCAATTGGGCAAAAACCTAGGAGCATGATTGCTGGAATATATGATAAGGTTGTGTTTAGCTTTCAAAGAAACTGCCAAATGGTTTTCCAAAGTGGTTGTACAATTCTGTATTCTCACTAGCAAGAAATGAGAATTTCTGTTTTTCTGTGTTCTTAACCAGCATTTGGTACTGTCAGTATTTTTTGTAGATTAGCCTTTGTAATAGATGTGTAGTATCTCACTATTGTTTTAATTTGCAATTCCCTAACGACACGTGATATTGAGCATCTTTTCATGTGCTTGTTTACCATCCATATGTTTTTTTTTAAAGTTAGGTATTGATTCAGATCTTTGCTCATTCCCTCCCTCCCTTCCTCCCTCCCTCCCTCCCTACCTTCCTTGTTCTTTTACTTATGGATGTCCAATTTTTTTCAGCATCATTTGTTGAAGACTATTCTTTTTTTATTGAATTACCTTTGTTACTTTGTCAAGGATTAGTTAACTATATTTGTGTGGGTCTATTTCTGGACTCTCTACTCTGTTCTGATCTCTTTGCCTATACTTTCCGAAATACCAAGACATTTTGATTACTGGAGCTTGAAGTTGGGTAGTGTCAGTGCTCTTACCTTGTTCTTTTTCTGTATTCTGTGGCGAATTCATAAAACAATAAATGGGTTTTTTGCCTTTCCATATAAACTTGCTTTTCCATATAAACTTTAGAAGCAGTTTGTTGATAGCCACACAATATGTTACTGGGATTTTGATTGTGACTACATTGAATCTATAAATTAAGTTGAAAATAATCAACATTTTAATAATATTGACTCTTTCTGTTTATGAACATAGAATATTTTTAATATTTAAATACAAAATTTACAGATAAATATTTTGTAAATTTATATATTTGATTTGGATATTTATAGATGATTAAATATAATTTGTTTAGAGCTTTTAAAATTTCTTTCATTAGAGTATTACAGTTTTCCTCACAGATCCTGTGCATAGATTGTTAGATTTATAACTAGGTCTTTCCTTGTGTGTATGTGTGCTAATGGAAATGGTATTGTGCTTTTAATTTCTTGTTCCAATTGTTCATTGATGGTATATAGGAAATAGTTGTCTTTTATATATTAATCTTGTTTCCTGAAACTTTGTTATAATCACTTATTAGTTCCAGGAGGTTATTTGTTGTTGTTGTTGTTGTTGTTCTTGTTGAGTCTTTGGGATTTCCTATATAGACAATCATGTTATCTGCAAACAAAAGACAGCTTTATTTCTTCCTTGATAATCCATATAACGTTTATCTTCTTTTTTATTAGTTCATAAATTATGACTTCCAGTGTGATTTTTGAATATGAGCAGTGAGAGGAGACGTTCTTGCTTTGTTTATGATCTTAGGGGGAAAGCATCTAGTTTTTCATTATTACCTATAATGTTAGCTGTAGGGTTTTTTGCAGCTGTTCTTTATCAACTTGAGAACGTTTCCCTCTATTTCTAGTTTGCTGAAAGTTTTATCATGAATGGGTATTGAATTTTTTCAGATGCTTTTTCTGTATCCGTTGATATGATCATAAGATTTTTCTTCTTCAAGTTGTTAATGTTATAATTATATTAATTGATTTTAAAATGTTAAGCCAAGCTTGCATACCTGGATTAAATTTCATTCAGGCATGTCGTATAATTCTTTTTATATATCGTTTTATTTGATTTGCTAGTACTTTGTTGGGGGTTTGTATCTATGGTAATGAGAGATATTGGTCTAAGTTTTTCTTTATTGCAATGTCTTTATCTGGTTTTGGTGTTAGGGTAGTGCTGGCCTCATAGAATAAGTTAAGAAGGTTCCTTCTGCTTTTATTTTTTAAAGAAGAGCTTGGAGAGAATTGCTATTTCTTTTTTAAATGGTAAAATTTATTGGTGACATTTGGGCATGGGTGCATTCTTTTTTTCAGAAGGTTATTAGTTATTGATTAAATTTCTTCAATATTCAGGTATTCTATTCTTCATGTGTGAGTTTTGATATTAATGGTTTGTGTCTTTCAAATAATTGGTCCATTTCCACCAAGTTATCAAATTAGTGAGAATAGAATTTTTCATACATTTCTAAAAGTATCCTTTTAATGTCCATGAGATCAATAGTATTTATTCTTCTTTCATTTTCAATATTAGTAATCTGTGCCTTCTCTTTTTTGATCTTGGTTAGCCAAGTTAGAAGTTTATCAGTTCTGCTGACATTTTCAAAGAACCAGATTTTGGTTTCGTTGTTTTCTCCATTAATTTTTTTCAATTTCATGATTTCTGTTCTAATTTTTATTATTTTGTTCTTTCTACTTGCTTTAGGTTTATATTGCTCTTCTTTTTAAAGTTTCCTAATATGGGAACTTAGATGATTAGTTTTAGATTTTTTTTCTTTTCTAATATATGGATATAATGCTATAATTTTTTCTCTTTTCTTAGCATATCAATTAGACATCTTAAAAACCATTTTCTAGTAGTTACCCTAGTGCTTGCTATATACATTTACAACTGATCAAGTCTACTCTCAAATAATAGTATAATGTTTCCTAGGTAGTGCAGTTATGTTATAACAGAGCATTTCAAATTCTTCCCTTCCTTCTCTTATAACATTACTGCCCTTTACTTATTCATATACTGTAATTACCCAGTACATTGTTAGTACTAGTACTTTGAACAATATTCAAAGTCATCTATTAGATCATTGTTACTCTTAGTACTTTGAACAATATTCAAAGTCATCTATTAGATCAGTTAAGAATAAGAAAAATAAAGAATGTTACTTTCTTTTTCACTTATTCCTTCTCCAGTGCTCTTCCTTTTAAAAATGTTGATCTGAGTTTCAAACCTATGTTATTTTCCTTCACTTGGAAGGCAAGGCAAGGCAAGGCAAGTCTTGCACAGGCAAATCTACTCACAACAAATTCCCTACATTTTTTGTTTGTATAAAATAAACAATTCCCTCAATTTTTTGTTTGTATAAAACAAAATTTTATAGCATTTTGTTTATAAACAATAAATTTGAAATTCTCATTTACTTTTGAAGGATAATTTCACTGGATACAGGATTCTAGGCTGGTGGTTCTTTTTTTTCAATACTTGAAATATTTCACTCCACTCCCTTCTTTCTTGGATGGTTTCTGAAGATAAGCATGATACAATTTTTATCTTTCTTCTTCTACAGGTAAGGTTTTCTTTTCCTTCAAAATTTTCTCTGTATCTTTGGTTTTCTGCAGTGCAATATGCCTAGGTATAAATTTTTAGCTATTTAACATGTTTAGTGTTCTCTGAGCTTCCTGGATCTGTGCTTTGGTGTTTGTCATTAATTTTGGGAATTTCTCAGCTATTACTATGTCAAATATATCTTCTGTTCCCTTTTCTTCTTCTCCTTTCACCAGTTTAATTGCACATATGTTATACCTTTGTAATTGTCCCACAGTTCTTGGGCATTCTGTTCCATATATTTTCATCCTTCTTTCTCTTCGCATTTTTGTTTTGGGAAGTTTCTATTGATATTTCTTCAGTCTCTGATTTTTTTCCTCAACTATGTTCAGTGTATTGATGATCCCATCAGATACATTCTGCATTTCGGTGACTTATTTTTGATTTCTCAGATCTCCTTTCGATTCTTTTTAGATGTCCCATCCCTTGTTTGCATTACTCATCTGTTCTTGCATGTTGACTAAATTTCCTTTAGATTCTTTAACTATTAATCATAGTTATTTTAAATTCCCTATCTGATAAACTCAAAATCTATGTTATAACCAAGTCTTATGCTTTCGTTTGTTTAACCTGTGTTTTTTAATTTCCTTTTAGCGTATCTTTTACTTTTTTGTTGAAAGCTGGCCATAATTGTGCTAGGTAAAGAAACAGAGATAACTGATTTTCTGTGTGAAGTTTTCTATTAACAGGCCGGGAGCTGGGCTGTGTTTAATGCCATTTGTAGCTGCAGGTGCCAGAGGCTTCCGTTTCCTTTATCTTCCTCCCTGTTTTCTTTACATCTTCCCAAGAAATCCTTCTTAAATGGAATCTGGGCTGTGCAGTTCTCTCTGTTGTACTGCACTGTTGTTATACTAGAGCCCTGCTGACATGAGGATAGAGAGTGGGAATGGGGAAGTGTTCTATAATCTTAAGATTAAATCTCCGTTTTTGAGAAAGAGGGCCTGAATCTCTGGACTGTGACCTTCAGAAGCATTTCTCGCCCTGTCCCTCCCCTAAAGTGAGACGAGAAGCCCAGAGGGGGTTAGAAATTAGAGCTGGCTAATTTCTCTTTCCCCTAGATCAGATAGGGCTCTAGTAGAGTGATTTCCCTCAGAGCACGGGCTTTTGTTATGAAGAATGCCCTGAGCATAGTTCCCTGCTTTTCCCCTGTTGTTTTTCCTCCCCTACTAGAGACAGGAGGAGATTTTTTCTTCTCGCACTATGAGAATCTGGTAGAGATCCTTGAGGTAAAAACCAGAAAAGCCTACATACTAAAACTACAAAAAATTAGCTGGGCATGGTGGTGCGTGCCTGTAATCCCAGCTACTCAGGAGGCTGAGGCAGGAGAATTGCCTGAACCCAGGAGGCGGAGGTTGCGGTGAGCCGAGATCGCGCCATTGCACTCCAGCCTGGGTAATAAGAGCGAAACTCCGTCTCAAAAAAAAAAAAAAAAAAAAAAAAAAAAAAAAAAAAAAAAAAAGCCTACATACCCCTACTGCCACCCCAAGGCTGGGCCCCCAGGGTTTTTAAACCTCAAGTAGTCTACACTCTGCCTCCATCAATTCTTCAAAATTACCATCAAAGTGTTCCCAGTTACCAGCTCCAGTGGCTTCTGCTTCAGGTAAGACTGGTGAATACTGAAAATCAGCTGTGATTTTCCGTATTCAGCAGTCTCCCCAGATTTTGGGATGGGTGATTTGCCCTTCAATTTCACTTCTCTGATAGTTCAAAAAAAAAGTTATTGATTTTTAATTTGTTCATCTTTTTTTTCTCATTTTGAAGACAGGAGTGATGACTTCCAAGCTCTTTACATGTAAGATCTTAAACTGGAAATCCTCTATTGATTTTTACTTGATTTATTTAACCATCATTTATTGAGCACCCTCTATTGCTAAGACATTACACTAGACCCAATGGGGGGCACAGGCATAGCAAATTCAAGCCTCTATCCTCAGGGGCCATCGGGGGTCAGTTTCACACTGTATATTTTGCCTCTCAAACTGTGTCAAAATTCGTCTCTCCTGGCGTGTATCCATATTCTGGCTTCCTCAGGCAAGCACTTCTCAAAGATGTCCATAGATCCACCTTCTCAACAGTTCAAGAGTTATATAAGATAATTTTACAATTTTATGTTTGTATTTTATTTATAATACAGCAGTCCCCCATAATCTGTGCTTTTTCTTTCTGTGGCTTTAGTTACCCATGGTCTGAAAATATTAAATGGAAAACTCCAGAAATAAACAATAAATTTGAAATCGCATGCAGTTCTGAATAGTGTGATGAAATCTTGAGCCATCCTGCTCTGTCCTGCCCAGGATGTGAATTATTCCTTTGTCCAGCATATTCACAATGTATTCCCCACCTAACCAGTAGCCACATCTTGACTGTCATGGTATCACAGTGCTTGTGTCCAAGTAACACTTATTTCTCTTAATAAGGGCCCCCAGGTACAAGAGTAGTGATGCTGGCAATTTGAATATGCCAAAGAGGTGTTGTAACATTTCATTTAAGTGAAAAGGTGAACTTTCTTGACTTACAAGTAAAGAAAAACAATTATAGGCTGAGTTTTCTAGGATCTGTAGTGAGAACCAACCTTCTATCTGTGAAATTGTGGAGAGGGAAGAAGAAATTTGTTATGGTTTTGTTGTCACACCTAAAACTTTAACATATGTATGTACATACAGAAAAAACAACATCTATAGTATATATAGGGTTCCATACTATCCCAGGTTTCAGGCATCCACTAGGGGTCTTGGAACATACTCCTTGTGGTTTAGGGTAGACTACAGTATAAAGTTTAAGATAATTTAAGGATGTTCTAGACAGAGCTCAGCCAGCTATGGCCCTTGGACTAACTTTGGCCCAGCACCTGTTTATCTGTAAAACAAGATTTATTGGAACACAGCCATGCCTATGTGTTTACATAGTGTCTGTGGTACAGAGCTGAGTAGTTGTGACAGAAAATGTACAGCTCATGAAACCTGAAACAATTACCATTTGGCACTTTACAGAAAAAGTTTACTACCTTTGCTGTAGAAGATCCTCAGATATTATGATCTCATGATTCCAGTGTTAGTGCTTGCGTTTATGATCATGAGGTCAAATAACGATTTCAAATTTAGGTTTCTTGGGTCTTTGAAAATGGAAAAGTGGAGATTAATTGAGTTATCATATGGACAATTTGAGAACAAGCCATGGAACATGCAAAAGAACCTTCTCTGAGGCAGGCAGAACCAAGTTTATGTTGGGAGCCGATGTGGTTTGGATTTGTGTCCCCACCCAAATCTCATGTTGAATTTTAATCCCCAGTGTTGGAGGTGGGGCCTGGCGGCAGGCGATTGGATCATGAGGGCGCATCCTTCATGTATGGTTTAGCACCATCTCCTTGATGGTGTTCTCAGGATAGTGATCACAAGATCTGGTTGTTTAAAAGTATGTGGCACTTCCCCCTCTTTCTCTTGCTCCTTCTCCGGCCATGTGAACTGCTGCTCCTCCTTTGTCTTCCACCATGATTGTAAGTTACCTGAGCCCTCCCCAGAAGCAGAAGCCATTATGCTTCCTGTATAGCCTGCAGAACCTCAAGCCAATTAAACCTCGTTTCTTTATAAATTATTCAATTTTAGATATTTTTTTATAGCAATGTGAGAATGGACCAGTCCAGAAACCCAGTGTGGATAGCCTGCCTATGTGTATACTGACTTGCTGTCATTCAGTAAAAAACTGTAGTGATTATGGCAATAAAAAGTTTTTCTATGTGCAATTTCTCTTCTAGAAATAATGAAGGTAGATATCCATTTCATGCTGCTTCCAATAATATCACAATGCTGATCTTAAATTCAACTTAAGATAATTATCTTTACAGAATTAACAGGTGACATCTCATTAAAATGGCATTGGAGAAGTGCTTGCTGGCAGGGTTTTAGTTAAGCATGAGGTCTAAATACCCTGAACCAGCAAACAAAGCTGTGCCTCAGTCATACCATTTTATACAGTATATTTATTGTGTGCTCTGGGCAGGAATTTCATGTTGTCCCTCTTAGGAGGCTTTCCACATAATAGACACCCGAGTCCCTGGTATTCTTTACCATCCTGCTTGCTCCTGTCTTGGGACCATAAAGGATACCTGGATGGTCTCTACTATTCCCTCTACCACAGCCAAGGGCCTGCCCCTGAGCCAGTCTTTGTTCTAGACTTTTTCTCTACCTGTTGAGATTCTAATTGGTGTCCTTTCTTGACTGAGAACATCTGTTAAAGCTCAGTATATTACGAAGAATCTAATAGCTTTGGTTTCCTTAAGGGAAAAGCTGCAGGTCTTGGTCCATTTCCTCCTTAGAAGCACCTTGAGCCCCATTAACATTTCCCATCTCTTTCCTCCAGAGTTCTGTACCAAGCGGTGTGTGCTGGGAATAGCAGCTTTCAATAAGCCACCAAAATGTCCCGTTACATTCTTCATCCAGGACAGCCGACATCCTTAGGAGTACAGTGAACATAACGGTTGGACCCTCAGTAAGATCTGTGTATTGGCTGAAGTCAGAGGTAGTGAGAAGATTTTGCTCACTCTTTTCATGTGTACAGAAACCAGGAAAAGCTAGGCATGTAGTTCTGGTCCTTCTGTGGGATATAAGGATGCCTAATGTACAAGTCAGCTAGATGCAATTGGAAGCCATTATTTTTTAAAGAAACATAAAGTTCTCTAAGGCAATGTTCACTTCCATTTTCTGTAATAGCTTTATTAAGATATAATTCACAGGGCAAACCATTCACCCACTTAAAGAGTACAATTCAATGGTTTTAATATATCCATGGAGTGATGCAACCATCACCACAATGAACTTCAGAATAGTTCATCAACTCAAAAAGCAGCTCTGTGCCCATTAGCTATCTCCTCCCAATATTCCCATCCCCCTCAGCCCTAAGCTAATCTACTTTCATTTCTATGTATTTGTTTATTCGGGACATTTTATGTAAATGGAATCATATGATTTTTGCTTGCTTTTTTGTGACTGGCTTCTTTCACTTGTTTTCAAGGTTCATCTATGTTGTAGTATGTATCAGTACTTCATTCCTTTTTATGACCAAATAAAATTCCATTGTGCATATATACCACATTTTATTTGTTCATCAGATGTTGGACATTTGGGTTGTTTTTAGTTATGAATTATGCCACTGTGAACATTTATATACAAGTTTTTGTGTAGACCTGTTTATTCCATTTTTTTTTTTTTTTTTAGACAGAGTCTCACTCACTCTGTTGCCCCAAGCTGGAGTGCAGTAGCACAGTCTTGGCTCACCACAACCTCCATCTCCTGGGTTCAAGTGATTCTTCTGCCTTAGCCTCCTGAGTAGCTGGGACTACAGGCACACACCACCATACCTGGCTAACTTTTCGTATTTTTAGTAGAGGTAGATTTTGCCATGTTGGCGAGGCTGGTTTCAAACTCGTGGCCTCAAGTGATCTGCCTATCTTGGCCTCCCAAAATGCTGGGATAACAGTCATGAGCCACCATGCCTGGTCCTATTTCATTCCTCTTGGGTATATAACTAAGAGTGGAATTCCACTCTTAGTTTTATACCCGAGAGGAAAGTCTATGTTTAAATTTTTGATGAGCGGTTAGACTGTTTTTCAAAGTGATGTTGCCATTTTATATTTCCACCAGCAGTGTGTGAAGTTTCCAATATTTTTCACATCCTCACCAACACTTTTTATTATTTGACTTTTTAACTACAGCCCTGTTATTGGGTGTGAGGTGGTGATATCATTATGGTTTTGACATGCATTTACCTAATGACTAATGATGTTGGACATCTTTTCATGTGCTTATTGGCCATTTGTGTATCTTCTTTGGAGGAACCTTTATTCATATTTTTTGCCCGTTTTCAAATTTGGTTATTTGTCTTTTTATTTTTGACTTGTAATAATATATTTATATATTCTTTATATATTCTAGGTACATGTCCTTTATCAGATATATGATTTGTCAGTATTTTCTTCTATTCCTTGGGTTGTCTATTTACTTTCTTGATGGTATTCTTTGAAACACAAAGTATTTAATTTTTTTGATATCAAACATTTGTTTTTTTCTTTTCTTAATTGCATTTTAGGTTTTGGGGTACATGTGAAGAGCCTGCAAGATTGTTGCATAGGTACACATGTGGCAGTGTGATTTGCTGCCTTCCTCCCCTTCACCTATGTCTGGCATTTCTCCCCCTGCTATCTCTCCCCAACTCCCCACCCCCTGGTGTCTCTCCCCTATTTCCCCCCAACAGACCCCAGTGTGTAGTGCTCCCCTCCCTGTGTCCATGTGTTCTCATTGTTCAACACCTGCCTATGAGTGAGAACATGTGGTGTTTGATTTTCTGTTCTTGTGTCAGATTGCTGAGAATGATGGTTTCCAGATTCATCCATGTCCCTACAAAGGACATGAACTCATCGTTTTTGATGGCTGCATAATATTCCATGGTGTATATGTGCCACATTTTCCCTGTCCAGTCTATCATCGATAGGCATTTGGGTTGGTTCCGAGTCTTTGCTATTGTAAACTGTGCTGCAGTGAACATTTGTGTGCATGTGTGCTTATAGTACAATGATTTATAATCCTATAAATATAATATATATCCAGTAATGGGATTGCTGGGTCAAACGGAATTTCTATTTCTAGGTCCTTGAGGAATTGCCACACTGTCTTCCACAATGGTTGAACTAATTTACATTCCCACCAACAGTGTAAAAGTGTTCCTATTTCTTCACATCCTCTCCAGCATGTGTTATCTCCAGATCTTTTAATGATCACTGTTTTAACTGGCATGAGATGGTATCTCAATGTCGTTTTGATTTGCATTTCTCTAATGACCACTGATGATGAGCATTTTTTCATGTTTGTTGGCCTCATGTATGTCTTCTTTTGTAAAGTGTCTGTTCATATCCTTCGCCCACTTTTGAATGGGCTTGTTAGTTTTTTTTTGTAAATCTGCTTTAGTTCTTTGTAAATTCTGGATATCAGCACTTTGTCAGATGGGTAAACTGCAAAAATTTTTTCCCATTCTGTTGGTTGCCGATTCACTCTAACGACTGTTTCTTTTGCTGTGCAGAAGCTGTGGAGTTTGATTAGGTCCCATTTGTCTATTTTGGCTTTTGTTG
>NW_016107862.1:862036-863867 GCF_001604975.1 Cebus imitator
CAAATAGAGACAATTTGACTTCCTCCTTTCCTATTTGAATACCCTTTATTTCTTTTTCTTGCCTGATTGCTCTGGCTAGAACTTCCAGTACTGTATTGAATAAGAGTGATGCGGGAGGGCATCCTTGTCTAGTGCCAGATTTCAAAGGGAATGCTTCCAGTTTTTGCCCACTCAGTATGATATTGGCTGTTGGTTTGTCGTAAATAGCTTTTATTATTTTGAGATACGTTCCGTCAATACCTAGTTTATTGAGGGATTTTAGCATAAAGGGCTGTTGAATTTTGTCAAAGGCCTTCTCGGCATCAATTGAGATAATCATGTGGTTTTTGTCTTCGGTTCTGTTTATGTGGTGAATTATGTTTATAGACTTGCATATGTTGAACCAGCCTTGCATCCCTGGGATGAATCCTACTTAATCATGGTGGATAAGCTTTTTGGTGTGCTATTGCAATCGGCTTGCCAGTATTTTATTGAAGATTTTTGCATCTATGTTCATCATGGATATTGGCCTGAAGTTTTCTTTTCTTGTTGAGTTTCTGCCAGGTTTTGGGATCAGGATGATGTTGGTCTCATAAAATGATTTGGGAAGGATTCCCTCTTTTTGGATTGTTTGGAATAGTTTCAGAAGGAATGGTACCAGCTCCTCTTTGTATGTCTGGTAGAATTCGGCTGTGAACCCATCTGGACCTGGGTTTTTTTTTGGGTGATAAGCTCTTAATTGCTGCCTCAACTTCAGACCTTGTTATGGGTCTGTTCAGGGTTTCGGCTTCTTCCTGGTTTAGGCTTGGGAGGAGGCAAGTGTCCAGGAATTTATCCATTTCTTCCAGGTTTACTAGTTCATGTGCATAGAGTTTTTTGTAATAATCTCTGATGATGGTTTCAATTTCTGTGGAATCTGTGGCGATGTCCCCTTTATTGTTTTTTATTGCATCTATTTGGTTATTCTCTCTTTTCTTTTTTATTAATCTGGCTCATGGTCTATTTTGTTGATCTTTTTGAAAAACCAGCTCCTGGGTTTATTGATTTTTTGAAGGGTTTTTTGTCTCTATCTCCTTCAGTTCTGCCCTGATCTTAGCTATTTCTTGTCTTCTGTTAGGTTTTGAGTTTTTTTGCTCTTGCTCCTCTAGCTCTTTCAATTTTGACAATAGGGTGTCGATTTTATATCTCTCCTTGCTTCTCATGTGGGCATTTATTGCTATATATTTTCCTCTAGAGACTGCTTTAAATGTGTCCCAGAGATTCTGGTATGTTGTGTCTTAATTCTCACTGGTTTTGAAGAACATCTTTATTTCTGCCTTCATTTTATTGTTTATCCAGTCAACATTAAAGAGCCAGTTGTTCAGTTTCCATGAAGCTGTGCAGTTCTGAGTTAGTTTCTCAATTCTGAGTTCTAACTTGATTGCACTGTGGTCTGAGAGACTGTTTGTTATGATTTCCATTCTTTTGCATCTGCTGAGGGGTGATTTACTTCCATTTATGTGGTCAGTTTTAGAGTAGGTGTGATGTGGTGCTGAGAAGAATGTACATTCTGTGGATTTGGGGTGGAGAGTTCTGTAAATGTCTATTAGGTTTGCTTGATCCAGGTTTGAGTTCAAGTCCTGGATATCCTTGTTAATTTTCTGTCTGGTTGATCTAATATTGACAATGAGGTGTTAAAGTCTCCCACTATTATTGTGTGGGAGTCTAAGTCTCTTTGTAAGTCATTAAGAACTTGTCTTATGTATCTGGGTGCTCCTGTATTGGTTGTGTATATATTTAGGATCGTTAGCTCTTCCTGTTGCATTGATCCTTTTACCATTATGTAATGTCCTTCTTTGTCTCTTTTGATCTT
>NW_016107862.1:865087-970417 GCF_001604975.1 Cebus imitator
GGTTAGAACATGTTCTTTTAGCTCACAGAGGTTTCTTATTACCCACCTTCTGAAGCCTGATTCTGTCATTTCATCACACTCATTCTCCATCCAGCCTTGTTCCTTTGCAGGTGAGGAGTTGTGATCCCTTGCAGGAGGAGAAGTGTTCTGGTTTCGGGTGTTTTCATCCTTTTTGTGTGGGTTTCTTCCCGCACAAAAACAGGTGGATTTATCCACCTATTGTCTTTGTAGTTGCTGACTTTCTGATTGGGTCTCTGAGTGGACATCCAGTTTGTTGATGCTGAAGTTATTTCTGTTTCTTAGTTTTCCTTCTAACAGTCTTGCCCCTCTGCTGTAGGACTGCTGAGGTCCACTCCAGGCCCTGCTTACCTGGGGATCACCTGCAGCAGCTGCAGAACAGTAAGGGTTGCTACCAGTTTCTTCTTTAGCTATCTTTGTCCCAGAAGGATACCGGCCAAATGTCAGTCTGATCTCTCCTTTATGAGGTGACTCTTTGGATATACAGGGATCAGGGAGCTGCTTGAGGAGACAGTATGTCCTTTATAGGAGCTCAAGTGCTGAGCTGTGATCTTCATTGTTCATTCAGAGCTGCTGGGCAGGTACGTTTAGGTCTGCTGCAGCAGAACTCATAAACCCCTTTTTTTCCCAGGTGCTCTGTCCCAGGGAGTTAGGGCTTTATTTATGAGTTTCTGTTGTGCTGCTGCCTTTTTTCAGGGCTGCCCTGCCCAGCAAGGAGGCAGCCTAGTCACTGTCTGCCTGCAGAGGCTTTGCTGAGCTGCTGTGGGCTACACCCAGGTGCCGTGTGAACTTCCCTGCAGTCCTGTTTATATGGGTGTAGTTAGAACTGCCTTGGCAATGGTGGCCCACCTCTGTAATGGTGGACTCTCTCTGAAATGGCAGGTTGCCTCGGCAACAGTGGGCTGGCTCAGCGATGGCGGACTACCTCCATAGTGGTGGAGTGCCTCGGTAATGGTGGACACCCCTCCCCCACAGAGCTGGACCATCCTGGGTTCAGCTGTGCTTGCTGTGAAACTCTCAACCCAGAGCGTTTCCAATTGCTTTTTTTTTTTGTGGAGATGGGACCAGCCCAGCCTGATCACCTGGCTCCCTGCCTCAGAGATTTTTTTTTGGTTGAACGGTGGACTCTCTCCCAGGTATTCTAGTCGTCTGCTGAACGGGTGCCAGGATCTGTGTGATTTCCCATGTGGTGACCCACTGTGCCAGCTGAAACAGCAGCGCTGAGATTTGTGGCGATTTTTTTGCCTGGGAATCTCCTGGCCTGGCTCCCTGTTTCAGTCCCCTTTTTAATCAGATGAATGGGCAACTCTGCCTTCCTGGGGCTCCAATCGTCAGCTAAAAGCGCACCTGGACCAGTGTATTTTGTGCCGAGAACTGCAGCGCCGGGGTGCCGGCAAAGCAGCCGCACTGGCCAAAGCAGCCTCGCAGGCCAAAACTGCCACGCCAGCCAAAACTGCTGTGCTGGCAATCCGTCAGGCTCCTCCGCCTGGGAATCTCCTGGTCTGTGGGCAATATAAATCCATCTGGAAATGTGGTGTCCCCTCACCCTCTGCACTTTCACTGGGAACTGCAATCCTGAGCTGTTCCTAGTTGGCCATCTTGGATCTTCCTCACATGTTCTCCACGCTTATTTTTTTCTTTGATTGCTTGTATTTTGATGTCATATATAAGATGACTTTTGATGTCATATATAAGTACTTTTGATGTCATATCTATTGCTAAATCCAAGGTCTTGAAGGTTTATCCGTATGTTTTTTTCTAATAGTTTCATAATTTGGGCCCTTACACTTAGATCTTTGATTCATTTTGAGTTTGTTTTTGTATATGGTATGAGGTAACTTCCCTTCTGTCAAAGCACCTGGCAGTAATTGCAATCCTAGCTTCTCCAACACTTTGGATCTGGGAGAGAGGGTATGAGGAGCAGAGCCTCTAGCCACCTCACAGGTGACCTATAGCATAAGTGACCTGTAGCATGAGCAAGAAATAAACCCTTATTGTTTCAGCAGCTATGATTTAGGGGTTGTCTGTTACTATAATATAATTGAGCCTGTGCTGACTGATGCAAGCCTCTTATCAGATTCTGTTATATTTGGTTTTATTCTCTCCCACCTTGACAATTGTCCATCTGAAATATAGCCACAATCAGGACACTCTATCACTTACTTAAGCTATTTGGTGGCTTGCAAACTTCTTAGTGTGACATTCAAGGCCCTTAGGATCCTTCTCCAATTGCATTGCCAGTATTATTTTCTTCCTTCATATAGTTTGGTTTCTGGCCAAAAAGAAATCACTTGCAATTCTCACTCATATGCTCTGCTTTCCCTTCTCCACTTTTGTTAATGCTTTTCCCTCCACCTGGAATGTTTTTGTTTCTTGCTGGCCTGTGGAGATATTACTCTTCACCTCCTCGATGCAGACTGATTTGCTGTAGCTGGGTCTCTTCCTTTGTTGAGTACTCAACGTGCATGAGATGCACAGGTATGATAGTTCCTCACAAATACAGCCTTTCCCCCAACACTTGTCTAGAGGACCCAGACCGTAACCTCATCTCATTTTTCCTCTTCTTTACTTTGCAAAGAGGAGGTGCTCAATACAGATTTGTTGAACAAACTAAGGAACAAATTAATTCCTGATTTTGCTTCCTGTGTCCTCAAAATAAGAGCAGCAGCAGGATCCTTTTCAGCTCATTAACAATCATGTTGCACAAAACAGATGCTGGGAATAGCAGATGTGCTGCCAAATACACGTGCTGCTTCTGGAGTTCTTCATTTTGGCAGAAAAATGAGTCCTCGTGCACAGCCACAGCCTTTCCCTGGAAGGAGGCACCTTTATGAAAGTCTCCCCATGAGGAGGAGAGGGAGGTGCCTCCAAGTCCCAGGGATTTGCAATCCTACGTGATTCCTGATGAGCAGTCCTGCCTGCTGGTAGGGCTGGGTCAGCACAGAGAAGTTCTGGGGATGCTGATCCAGATCATATGTGTAATAGTTTAAACTGCAAAGCCTCTCAGGGAACCACACAACTACAGCCATTGTCTGCAGTCCCCTGCCAAACCTCTATCTTTCCTCTGTCATCCTCATCTTTGGCTCCCCAGGGGGCACGTCTCTGACCATCAGACCTCAGCACCCCATCCATTCTAACCCTACTCAAACTCTCTTCCCTGAGAAAGGCCCCCAGAGAGGATTTGCCCCTGACTCCTCCTAAACATCCCAAACCAGCTAGATAAATGGAGCACATTTTAGTAAAGTATTGAGTGTTTTTATAATAAAGGATAAGGGGGAAAATGTATTCTTTCAGGCAGCCAATAACAGCAACCAAGAAGTAGCTGAGGTGCCTTCACCCTATGAGGGCATAGGGAGAAGGTAGCAGTGTGAGACCTGGAGGAGCACGCTCACCAGGACACAACTTTGCTGGCACCCTGATCTCAGACATCCACCTCTAGACTATGAGAAATGAATTTTTGTTGCTTGTAAGTAAAAAAAAAAAAAAAAAAAGAGAGAGAGAGAGAGAGACAGAGAAAGAAAGAAAGAAAAAGAAAAGAAAGAAAGGAAGAAACATCGTAGCTCTTTGGGCCAGTAGAAAAAGGGAATCATGTTTACTAGATGGGGAAACCAGGCACAGTGAGACCGTGGCACTTCCCCAAGCTCTTAGTTTTGCAGAAGTTTCATCAGGCACCCTAGTCTTCTGGCAACTAGTTCCAGATATATTTGAGAGACCTGATTTTCAAGCTACGCTTTATAAAACCTCTTCAGGGAAGGTGCTTGGGTGGGGGCTGTGGGATGGGGTGGGCATGGACAGGTAGAGTTGATGGTCAGGTCAAGCTCTGGCCTCCTAATTAACTTGAATCAAAGCACTTCTGGTTTTAAATCAACGCATTGAGCTTGTGCATATCCTTTCTCTGGAAAAAGGGTTTCCCTGCCAAAATTTATTGCCCTTAGACCTATGATTCTCAGGTGGAAAAGATAATGAAATAACACTTCCCTCAGCCTCAGCATCCAAAGTGTTGATATATCTTCAGAAACAGTGTCCACATTTCAAACAAAAAAGTGATAACTTGGGCTGCCAAGATCTTATTGCTTTTATGTTGATTCTTTGCTGAAGAATGCATTAACAAGGTATCTATTTATAGCACTAATTGACAATAAATAAGTGAGAAATATTGCTTTTGGCCAAAATATATTCTGTTGCTAGAAAACAACACAGTGTGTTTAAGAAATCATCAGAAAACACTGTCACTGAACACTAATATTGTCTAAGAAGTCCTGTCCCCAGAAATATTCCTGTTCTCACCCCAGACTGTCTTTAAAAGCCGAAGTTGTTTCTCAACAAAATCTAGTTTTGTTCTCAATTTGCCTTAATAAGGTATGACATAAGTTTATTAGACAAAGAAGTCCATTTTTCATTCCTGGGGTTTAATCTGTGCAGACAGAAAGCTGTAAATATTGTAAGCAGTTGTAGTTGGCTGGCTGGCCTTGAAGGGGCCTATTTGTTAAGGGCCATGGTTCACTGGTTTCATGTGTGTCTTTCAAGGGCCAAGAGGTTGTTTGCCCATCATCATTATGCGGTCTGGGGAACAAAAGCCAGGGGCCCAGAAGCCTGTGTTGAAGGATGACGTGACCTTTGACCACCACTAGAGAGGCCTGGAGAGAAAGGCAAAGTCAGGCTCCAGTAAGGTTTAATGACAGATCTTGTTAGGGTTAAAAAAACAGCTCAGGCATCCAGCTGGGGCTTCATCTGGGGAGGTACTCAAAGGGCCGTCAGTGGCAGCCACCCAGGCACCATGCACAACTGCACCAGGTCTGCTAAGCTGTCACTCTAAGCCTGCTCTGCCGAGGTCCGCCACTCCACATCAGTCTGAGTCAATAGGAAGATTCATTCATTTTTTAAAATTTCCACCAGCATTCCTCCTGAAGCTATGGTGAGGTTCTGATTGCGGAAAGGCAGTAATGCTGGTGTTCTTTTATGAAAAATAATCATTAAGAGAGTGATACAGCATGCCTTTGACATCTCTAGATTTAGCACCATGGTTCTCACTGATCAGGAGCCTCCCTGAAAGCTCATGCTTGGTGGTAATTTGGCATTCTACTGAGACATGGATTGTAGCAGCCCGGGACCTGGCATGTGCCCCCTGCAGAAGCACCAGGCTCTTGATTTTCTCTGTGTCTAGTAACTCTGGAGAAATAAGGATGGCGTTGTGGAAAATGAACGTAAAGCGAGGAGGAAACACCAGTAAAAGCTGAAAATATGAGGTGGTGTGAAGATGTGTATAGGGAATGTGTGATACTGCAGGAAGTATGATGAGAGAGAATGCCTATATAAACATGTCCAGTTTCCAGTATTTGAGGATTCCTGAAGGTTTGGCCATATTATTCTCAAATGTCGAGGGTCTGCTATTAAAGGGAATGTAATACATAAAAAATATTTTATTTGGAAACAATAATAGATTCATATACACTTGTAAGAAATAATTTAGAGAAATCTTGTGTCCTCCCCCCCCCACAAAAAACCAAAAACCAAAAAACAAACAAACAAAAAACTGAAATTTTGTGTGTCCTTTACCCAGTTTCTCCCAATGGTAACATTTAAAAAATGATAATACAGTCTTACACCCAGAATATTGACATTGATAGAGTTAAGATATGCAACGTTTTCATCACCACAAGGATTCCTCATTTTATAGCTACACATACTTTCCTTCCATCTTTACCCCTCTATAATCTCTGGCTAACATTAACTTGTTCTCCATTTCAATAATTTTGTTATTTCAAGAACATTATATAAATGGACTGAAAATGTACGCAACATTTTGACTTCCCTTTTAAAATTCAGCATAATTTTCTGGATGTTCATCTAGGTTGTTTTATGTATCAGAAGATTTTTATCTTTTTTATTGCTCTGTAATATTTAACCATTTTTCCATTGAAAGACATCTGACTGTTTCCAGTTTTTAGCTATTATCAGTGAAACTGCCATAAATATTTGTGTACAAGCATTTGTGTGAATAAGAACCTTCATTTCTCTGGGATAAATGTAATGCCCAAGAGTGCAGAAGAATAATTGCTGGGCTGTATGATAGTGGCATATTTAGTTATTTAGAAACAATTAAACTGTTTCCAGAATAGCTGTACCATTTTCTATTCCCATCAACAATGTATGAATGATCCAGTTTCTCCACATGCTGGCCAGTATTTGGCAGCATTGCTATTTTTTGTTTTAGTCATTCTGATAGGTATGTGTGACATCTCATATGTGATTTACTTTCAACCTGCCTATATATTATTTGGAGTGAGTTTCTTGTAGACAGAATATAGTTGGGTCATGATTTTTAATCTACTTTACCAATCTCTGCCTTTTAATTGGTATATACAGACCATTTACATTACATGTAATTATTGATATATTCAAGCTTGGGAGGCTGAGGTGGGTGGACCACCTGAGGTCAGGAGTTCAAGATATATTCAGGCTTAAGTCCCTTCTCTCTGTTTTTCATTTCTTGGTTTTCCTTTACCTGCTTTCCTATGAATTAAACATTTAAAAGAATTTTGTATTGATTTATCTACAACTTTTAAAGTGTATTTCTTTGTTTAAACTTTTAAATGGGTGCCATAAATATTACGTTAGATATACATAACTCATTACAGTTTACTGGTATTTTAATTTTGCCAGTTTGAGATATAAAATATAGAAACCTTACCTCCATTTTATACCCCTTTCCCTTTATCTGTTTATAATTGTCTTAAATATGTTCTCTACACACATTTAGAACATTGCCAGGCAGTGTTGTAAATATCAAACATAATTTAGAAAATTCATAAAGAGAAGGAAAACCTATTGTATTTACCCACATTATTGTTTATTGAATTCTTCTTCCTCCTTGATGTTCCAAGTTCCTTATTTATTTTTCTTCTGTTTAGAAAACTTCATTTAGCTCTTCACTTAAGGTAGGTCTCTGACAACAGATTATTTTATTTTTTCTTCATTTTAGAATGTCTCTGTTTCCCCTCCATTCTTGAAATATATTTTCACTAGGTATAGGATTCTCAGTTTACAGTTCTTTTCTTTCAGGCCCTGGAAAATATTATGCCTCTTCCTTCTGGCCTCCATGTTTTCTGATGGGAAATCTGCTGGCATTCTAATTGTTTAACCCCAGGTAAGGTGTCATTTTTCTCTAATTGCTTTCAAAAAAAATTTTTTTTTTAATTTTTAGCTTTTAGAAGTAGGTTTATATCTTTTTGCCAAATATAGGGGTTTGCAGCCATGGTTTCTTGAAGTGACCTCTTTCAACCCTCTTTCTCATCTCATTCTGGGACTCTGATGACATACATGCTAAATCTTTTGTTATTGTCCCCCGCAGTGTTTGAGGCCTTATGCACATTTTCTCCTAGTCTATTTGCTGGATAATTTCTATTGTTCTATCTTCCAATTCACTGATCTTTTTTTTTTTTTTCTGTCCCCTCTGTTCTGCCTTTGAGCCCAACCCCTGAGCCTTTTATTTCAGTCATTTTGTTTTTTAATTCTAAAATTTTCATTTGGTTCTTCTCTATTTCTTTTATTTCTTTCCTGACACTTTCTATTTCTTTGCTGGGAATGTATATTTTTGTATTCACTTCAAGTATGTTTATAATGCCTTGTCAAAGCATTTTTAATGTGGCTACTTTTAAATCTTTGTCAAAAACATTTTAACAACTTTTTCATCTTGGTATTAGCATTTATTGTTTATCTTTTAAAATTCAATTAGAGATATTTCTAGTTCTTGGTAGGATGAGTAATTTTTAAAATTAAAATCTGGACATTTTACATTACTGTACTTTGGATTTTATTTCAATATTTTGCCTTAGTTGGCAAAATATTGGTTGGTTTGCAGAGAGTGCTATTTTGTTAGTTTCAAGTAGAGGTAGAAGTCTAGGTTCCCCACTCAGTCTTTATTAATTCTTGGTAGGGTGGCTTCTCATTGCTGCTGGGCAGAGGGAGCTCCAGCTCTCCCTGTGCCTCCACTGATATAAGGGTAGCCTCATTACTGCTGGGTGATGATTAAAGTCCCAACTCTCTACCTGACTGATAACCATCTTGTGGGGAGGAATGCCTTGTTACTGCCAGGCGGAACTGGAAGTTCATGTTCTCCACAAGCTCTCCACTGGTACCATGAGGGAGGGAGGTGGTTTGTTATTGGCCAGCTGGGATGAAAGTCCTAGTTCCTTTCTTGGTCTTCTCTAATACCAGCCTGGCAGGGGCTTGGAGTGCCTCAGTGCAGCCTTGCCAGTGTGGAAATCTACACTGTCACTTGCCCTTGCCTATGTGGTTGAGCAAGGGCCCACAGTTTTTTTCTTGGTGATCTTTAGCTAAGGTAGAGTGGTTGTCTAAATTGTCTAAAAGGTTTTTTTTTTTTTTTTGTCTTTCTAGGCTGCTCTTTTCTTAGTCCTTCTGCTTGAGGAGAGTAGGCTTTTGTTGGGGGTTGTTTTTGGTCTGTGCTTGTTGGCATTTCTAGGTTACTTACTTCTTTAGTTCCAAGTCTGGAATATATGAGGTGAAAAGAAAACCCATGAAACTCACCATATTTTTTTATGGGTATCACTGTCCCTAGCTGGTCTACTGTCTTCTCCTCACCTTTCAAAGTGTTCTTATGTTTGCTTTATATACACTATCCAGCATTTTCACTTGTACTTAGAGAGAGGAATGAGAAAAGCACATCTTTTTCATCTTCTTGGAAGCAGGAGTCTTTTTTTTTTCTTCAATTGTTCATTTCATTTTATTTATTTTTATTTTTTATTATACTTTAAGTTCTTGGATATATGTGCGGAAGGTGCAGGTTTGTTAAATAGGTATACATGTGCCATGGTGGTTTGCTGCACCTATCAACCCATCATCTACATTAGATATTTCTCCTAATGCTATTCTTTCCCAGCTTTACCACCCTGTGACAGGCCCCAGTGTGTGATGTTCCCCTCCCTGTGTCCACGTGTTCTCATTGTTCAACTCCCACTTATGACTGAGAACATGTGGTGATTGGTTTTCTGTTCCTGTGTTAGTTCACAAGCAAGAATCTTGACATTTTTGAGAAAAGAAAAAACTATCCACTCATTATCCATTCCTGACTTTTTTTTTTGTTTTTATATGTTCCTTTTGATTTCTTGCCAACATGTATACAATATTGTATAAGATAGTAATCAGTCTATGTACATTTTTATTTCCTGTTTTTTCATTTATTATATTTTAAAATATAACAAATATTTCCCTATGTGTTGATATAGACTTCATAATTACTATGTTAGTAGCCACTAATACTTATGCTGTTTTCAACCCTATTTTTAAAAACATTTTTTTCTATTGGTTGTTAGTCCCACTTCTTTTTTCTATTAGAAATAACACTGTAAAATTACATATAGCTTTTTATTTGGTCTCTTTTGAACTTTTTCCTTAGGATACATTTCTAGGATAAATGTATCCTTTCTTAGGATATATTATTTTTAGGTCAAAGAATATTTATAAATGAATTTTGTGATATATTGTTTGACACTCTCTACAAGGAATATAGAAATTTATGCTCAATGTTCAGTGCAGTAATTCTTTACAGTGTCATCTCTTTTAGATTTTACATTAGTTCTCTGTTTTTCCAGTCTCATCCTTACTTGAAACCCTGAAGGACTCAACTTGTAGTACTTCATTACATCACATGTGTTTCACCAAGTGGGCTTCCAATCAGTGGCACCATTGGAAAAGAAACTTTAGATAGAACTATAGATTTCTATAGACAATTAGGACTTTTCCTCCTCTCTCTTTTTCTGGGATGAATTTTATTGGAGAAGCTTCTTAATCTGAGAAACAGAAACTCATCCCAGGCATTACTTTTATAAGATGAGTATATCTGCATTCAAACTTCCCAGAAAGCTGAAAAAATGTTTCTTACTGGATCAGATACCTTGAGGTCCCTTCCTAATGGGGACCAGAGCCAATTTGTAGCCCCCATGAGTGAGTGCTTTTGAACCAGAAAGGTTGGCTGTACTCTAAGTGTCATATTAGAAAGCTGGAGAATCAACTTGTGGCCTTTTGGATACTGGCTGCTCATTAATTTCCTCTTTTTGCATCTACTCTCTCACTGTACTTTGTAGCCTGATTCTAACTACTAAATCCAGCAACCTTTTCTTGTACTTCTCATCTTTTTGAACTTTATAGCCACTGTTCACATGAATTAACTTTATGAAGTAGTATCCATTAGTAGCCCATTTTATAGATGAAAATTGGAAGATTTGAATCCAGAAATCTTGGCTCCAAAGCCCACACTCTTAACCACTGTACTGCTTTTGTGTTGATGAGTAGCTGCCCCTATTTCTTCTTTGAAGCATTCTTTAACTTTGGTTTCTATGTGCATGCATTTCTTGGTCCTTTTCCACCTCTTTGTTTTCTTCTTCCAACACCTGAATGTAAACATTCACCAAGTTTTTTCTTTAGCTTTCTCTTACCTTTGCCTTTATCATTATCTATCATTATTGTAAGGAATGACATTACTTTTCTTCCTGCTGGCTGAACATCTGTATTTCCGCAAAACCAACATTCTCAATTTTGACTGCATCATCTAGCCTCAAAACATGCTTTTACAGGATATGTTTTTTATTGACATATAACATAGATGCAGAAAAGAATACCAAATAATAAGTGTGCAGTTGAGGAATTTTCATAACTTATAACCAGCACCAAGATCAAAAAACAGAACATCACCAGCACCTCAGACATACCTCTCGTGCTTTTTCCAGTGTCTCTCCACTTCACCTCAATGATAAGCACCATCATAATTTTTAACATTATAGATTAGTTTTTTATGTATTTGAACTTTATATAAATGTAGTTGAACTTATGTGCTCTTTGGTGACTTTTTTTTCATTCAACATTATGTTTGTAATGTTCCATGTTTTTGCATGTAGAGGTAGTTTATTTGTTTACTGTATAACAGCAGTCCCCAAACTTTTTGACACAGGGGCCGCTTTTGTGGAAGACAGTTTTTCCATGGACAGAGGGTGGAGGGTGGTGATGGCTTAGGGATGAAATTATTCCACCTCAGATCATCAGGCATTAGATTCTCATAAGGAGCCTGCAACCTAGATCCCTGCATGTGCAGTTCACAATAGGGTTTGTGCTCCTATGAGAATCTATGCTGCCACTGATCTGACAGGACGCAGTTTAGACAGTAATATTTGCTCACCCACTGCTCACTTCCTGCTGTGTGGCCTGGTTCCTAACAGGCCACAAACTGGTACTGGTCCATGGCCTGGGGTTTGGGGACCCCTGCTGTATAATATTCCATCATGGGAACATACCACTAACATCCATTTTATTGTTGATGGACATTTTGGGTGGTTTGCAATGTTGGGTTGATATGAATAATGCTGCTTTGAACATTCTTGTATAATTGTTTTTAGTAGACATATGCATTTCTCTGGGTTAATGCCTGGAAATGAATTGTTAACACTGTATTGCCTGTTTTTGTCTGTTTTATTTCATTATGCATAATGATTTTGTGATTTGGCCATTTTGTTTATGTCAATAATTCATCACTATAATTGATGAATAGTATTCTATTATATGGATATGATACCATTATCTATTCACCTGTTGATGAATAGTTTCTAGTTTGGGCTTTTATAAATAAAGCTGCTAAGAACAATCATGTACAATCTTTGTATGGACATACATTGTAGTTTCTTTTGGTTTAATACTTAGAAGTGAAATTGCTGTGTTGCATGGTAGATGTATATCTAACATTTCAAGAAGCTGCCAAATTGTTTTGGTGGTGGTTGTATGTGTTAGTCCATTCTCATGCTGCTATGAAGAAATACCTAAGACTGGGAAATTTATAAAGGAAAGAGGCTTAATTGACTCACAGTTTCTTATGCCTAGGGAAGCCTCAGGAAACTTAGTCATGGAAGAAAAGATCTCTTCACAGGGCAGCAGGGGAGAGAATGAGTATCAGCAGGGGAAATGCCAGATGCTTATAAAACCATCAGATCTTGTGAGAACTCACTCACTATCATGAGAATAGCATGGGGAAAAATTGCCCCATAATTCAATTATCTCACACAGGGTCCTACCTGGGACATGTAGAGATTACAAGAACTATAATTCAAGATGAGATTTGGGTGGGGACACAGCCAAACCACATTATTGTACTATTTTATATTCCCCTAATTAGTATAAGAACTCCAGTTCTTCCCCATACTCACAAACACCTGGTAAAAAGATTAGTATGTTCAATCTTTTTAATCTTAGCCACTCTAATAGGCATGTAGTGATAATCTCATTGAGGTTTTAATCTGCAATGTATACATATGTCATAATAAATGATGTTGAACATCTCTTCATGTGTCGATTGGACATTCATATCTTGACTTTGGTCAAAAGTCTGTTTACATCATATAGAGTTTTAAGAGTTATGCATTTTGGAAGCGATTTCTTTACCAGATAAATATGTTATAAATATTTTTTATGAGTCTTTTGTTTGTCTTCTGTTTTCTTATTGGTACTTTCCAAAGGGCTAAAGTTTTACATTTTGATAAAGTTCAATTACCAACATTTTTTCTCTTATGGGTAGTGCTTTTGGTGTCATATCTAAGAAATCTTTGCTTGCCCTAAGACCTCAAATATTTTTCCTGTGTTTTCTTCTAGAAGTTCACAGCTTCACATTTCACATTAAGATGTAGAATACATTTTTAGTTGATTTTTATGTATGGTAGGCAGTAGGATTGATTTTTCTTTTAAAATATGAATACTTAGTTTACTGAACAACAATTGTTAAAAATACTTTATTTTCCCCCATCGAGTTACCTTAGCATATTTGTCAAAAATCAAGTGGTCTCTTTCTGTACTCTATTCTGTTCCATTGATCTATAAGCCTATCCTTAAATAATATTAAACAGAACAAATTACTATAGCTTTGTAGTAAGTATTGAAGTCAAATAGAATAAGTCCTTCAACTATGTTCTTTGTTAAAATTACTTTGGCTATTCTAGATTCCTTGAATTTTCATACAAACCTTAGAATCAGTTTGTAAATTTTTATAAGCATGCTTATAGAAATTTCATGTGGAATTGTGTTGAATCTTGGGGGAACCTGGACAGCAGCATTGCCATTTTAACAATATAGAGTTTTATAATTCATAAATATGCTATCTCTCTGCATTGATTTAGGTTATAGAAATTGGGATGGGAGGCAAGATTTTTTGACTTTGGTGCTAAACCACTGTAAGTCTCAATTGTCCAACTGTTGGTTTCAAACATTGGAAATAATTCTCCTCAGCTACATCCACTGCTACTTCCTTCTTCTTTCATCTCTTCCTTATTCTTTTTCTTCTTCTTCTTCATCTTTTTCACTGAAAGCAAATTTACCACAGCCTTGGTGTTTAATTCATATCCTATCTCTGTCCTTCTATTGTTCGAAATTTTTATATTGTTTTAGTTTCTAAATATCAAGTTCATTTCCCCAAAGAGGTGGGTTTCCCCATAAAATGGATTCTCAATCAGCTGGTTACGATTTCCTTTACCTTATTGCTCTTGAATCCCCTGTGCCTGGCACATTGGTATTCACCAATTGTAAACTATTCCATGGATATGCACTGAAAAGGAAGACTGTAGTTTTCTAGATGCTTTAGGCCAAAAATCCTGCTCTTGAGATCAAAAGGGAGCAAGCTGAAAAATATTTTTGATAAATGTGGTAGCCACCCTGCAAGATGGCTCCCAGAGATTCTTGCTTTCTGATATTCGTGCCTGTGTGTATTTCCCTCCCACACTAAATTGTGCTGACCTGTGTGACCACTAGGATATTATGGAGATGGTGGGGCATGACCTTGGACACTAGGTTAAAAAAGAATTTGTGGTTGTTTTTTCTCTTGGATTATTGCTCTAGGGAAAGCTAGCTCCCATTTTGTGAGGAAACTCAGGCAGCTCTACAGAGAAGCTGATGTGGCAACAGAGGCCTCCTGAATAAAACACAGTAATTTACCAGGCATGTGAGTGAACCAAATTGAGAGGAATCATCCAGCCCCAGACAAACCTTCACATGATATCACAGCTCTGGTCAACATCTGCACTACAGCCTTATGAGGTTACATACAGAAACTATGTGAGATAATAAATATTATTGTCATTGAAGCCACTACATTTTGTGGTAATTTGTTATAAAGCAATTAATTAACTAGTACAGCTAGTTAGAAAAGCTTGAAAAATCTTTCCTAAACCTCATTATAAAAATCTTTAAGTAATTTTGTTTTCTACAGTGATGTCACTAATTTTTCGAGTTAATTTGTTATTCAGCAATCAATAACTAAAACAACTAGTTAGAAAGTCTTGAAAGAAATGTTCCTAAATCTCATGACAAAACCCCAGTATAACCTTGTTTAATGTAAGCTCTTTAAATAGAAAGATCTGACTGTTTTTGCAAGACATGAGTGATTTTTGTTTTAGTGACATGGCAAATGGCTAGGTGTTCCTTCCAGTTTTCCTGGGGGAGGAATCAATATAAGCAGTATGAGGTAGAGGAGAGCATAATGGTGATCTCTTTTCAGAGTCCCAGGCACTAAATGAAGGTCAAGAGAACTCCAGGGTTTCCTCCGTGAACATCTCTGACTCTGAAAACTTAGGACATTTCTCCATTGTTTCATGGATATATTTTGATATGGCAAAAATCCTTCCTTTGTGCCACATATCGGCATTAAATAATTGAGGTGTAGACTCTTGTGAAACTTTCATTTAATTACGCATGAAGCTCTATAGAATTTCACCGACAGAACAGGGGCTGTTTTGTCAAGTGTTCAAGACCTCAATTTGCCGTTGGCTCACCCCGAGCGCAGTCATGCGATTAGTCACGCAAGTAGTCACGAACATCCTTTTCCATGAAGGAATCATCACTGATGGCCCCACCAGTGCTCCTTCCCCCAAACATGGCTCGGAAAACTAAATTCAAACATATGTGTCAGTTCAGACTTATTTTTCATGTTTGTTTTGCCCAAAGCATGGACCATGTCAGAGAAGATGGAGACACCTTCACGGCCTGTTAGTCACAACTCACCAAAGCTTCTCAATGGGCTGTCAGACAAGAAAGGAGCCTCCTGCAGCCATCTTAATCAGCATCCCCCATCTGTGAGGTCATTGGGATATTTCAAACAATCTTCAGCTCTCATTAGTTGAATGCATTTCACAGGAAAGTCCTTATCTTTTGTAACTTTTGCTGCCACATCCTGAGAAAGCCTCTCTGCAGAATGACACTTTCCCTATGGGTCAGCCCGCCATAATGAGCCACCAACTGATGTGCCCTTTGCACTCACTAGCCGTATATGTTGATA
Organism: Cebus imitator; assembly: GCF_001604975.1. NCBI lineage: Eukaryota > Metazoa > Chordata > Mammalia > Primates > Cebidae > Cebus > Cebus imitator. The sequence goes on from NW_016107862.1 coordinate 880,428, forward strand.
TTAACCTTTCGTGTTGCGAGATGTCGCTTTTACCCTTGGCTTCTGCCATGTAAGTCTCATTATTTCTAATAGGCTGTGGCAATTAGGGTCTTGGGGCTGTTGATCGCAGCCATGTGGAGCGGGGAAGGGGCACTGGGGAGAACAGTTGCTTTTTCTTTCATGAACAATGTGATGCATAGCTCAGCCCAGATCTGCAAACAGCGAGCTATAGTAGACCTCCGGCCGAGGATGGGAAATTCCACACCCAGCGCTCTCACATGTCTTTTCTTCACACCAACCACTGGCTATTTGCAAATCTCTTTTTTGTAGAATGACATGCTTGGCAGATATTTCAGCACGTTGGATTTGGCCTCATAAGGAATTTACTAAACAAGATTATTTGGGGAAAAAAATGGGTACATTCAAAGATACTCTTTCCCCACCCCCACCCCTTTTAAAGATATTTGTCTAGAAAAGAAAGAAGATGACACTGCTGACCAGCCATCTTGGGTGGCTCACAGGCTCACTAAGGAGGCAGTGTTGAGCCTGATGGATACCTGAAGGCCCCTCCAACTTGTGACTGTAAAATCATGACTCCTGATGGAACTCTACAGTTGTTGAAACCTAGCGGGTCGCCTACAGCTGAAGGTAAATAAAAAGCTGTTTCTTCAAGGTTAGAACGATAAATTGGTGGAATCCTAGTAGGTATAAGGGAATGAAGAGGAAAAATTCCACAGAAGGGCAAGTGCATGAGGAACCTACAAATAACTAAAAACATAATATAGGGTCAGCTCTCACATTCTCTTTAGTTCTTTGACCTGAAGCTGTTACTGTATTAGAAGGAAAGCAAAACAATATTAAGCATGATTTTTGCTTCAGACTAGATAGGATTGAAGGCTAAGGGACAACAACCCAGAGGAAAGATATTAGCTTATTTATAGGTAGCAGAGCTTGAATGTTCTCCATCAGGGCAAGATTTTTCCAATAAAATGCAAGAAAAAGCCCCTATATTAATCTCCTCTTTATGAAAATAACACTTGGGAAAGCCCCTGCAATGAATGTCTCATAAATTAAGGGCATAAATTCAGAAATCCTAATGTGCTACTGCTAAAACAATACCTCCTGGTGATGTAGCAGTATGGCCTATTTCTGAGAGCCCCTTACTCCTGAGAGCTGATTTATTACTTGCTCTGCAAAATGACTCATTTAAAATGTAAGTTCATTTTAGCTAGGTTGGTCACAGTATAAATATGTGGTAGTGGCAAGGTGGAGAGTTCAAAATATATAGCCAATAAACATCAAAAATTAATTCTTCCTTGAATAGTAAGAAGTCTCCAGTAGAAAGCATAAGACCCAGTTTTCCTTCCTTCCTTCTCTCCTTTTTTCTTTCCTTCCTTCCTTTCCTTCCTCCACAAACATTTAATCAACTTGTGCCGTGAGTAAGCACTGGACTGGGAGCTGATGATACTGTGCACTTGGTACTGAAATCTATGGCTTCTTTGCATGCATAAGTGTCTTTTCCAGGCTACTCCCCCAACCCCAGCCAGCTCCAACTTCATGGCTTCTCCCTTACTCCTTGCCTGGGAAAATAGAATATAACCCACATGGAAGGGAAGAAACTATTGGGGCGCAGAGGAATTCTCAGTGGAGTTCAAAGGCATTTACATATTTATGGCACTAGCTCTTTGGCTTTTCTTTTTTGAATCCTTTTTCTCCCATTTGGAATACTGTTCTCCAGAGCTCTGGAGCAGTACAAAGGGTCTGGGGCCGTCTCACACATGGCAGGGAGGATCCTGTCCTGGGAAGTCCAAGCAGGAACAGGATAGGACTCAGGGAAGGATGGCTTGGGCCAGCTGCTCCTCTCAGACCCAGGGAGAAGAGCTCTGGTTCCTCTTATTTCTTGGGATCATCGTTCCTTACATTTTTTTTTTTTTTTTTTTTTTTTTTTTTTTTTTTTTTTTTTTTTTTTTTTTTTTTTTTTTTTTTTAAGGCTTATCTATCTATGAATCTGTCAATCAATCATTTATCATTATCATCATCATCATCTATGTGTCTATCTCTCTATCACAGTACCTAAAGGGGGTTTTAGAAGGTAATAAAAATGATTGCAAATGACTAAACCCATTAAACAACTGCCAGATGAGAAAACTGAAGCTCAAAGAAGGCGGGTGACTTTAGCAGGGTAATGCAGTATCTGGTGGAAGCTGCTCACAATCTTAAATCTGTAGTCTTTAAATGCAGCATTTATTGCCTACAATGTTATGACTCTTGGAATAGTTACTAAACTTTTTTGTTCTTCTATTCCCAATTGGGATCCCCTAAGTGACCCTTATTGAGAAAAGTCTTCTAAGTTCAAGAATAGAGGACGTGTGGGAGAGGGTGAATTATGGAGCTGGATCTGGAAAGAATTCAGTGGCGTGACTGTGCTGTGTGTAGTGGTGTCAGCTATAATTCAACAAGAGCTCTTACAGAGAACTTTCTTAATTTATGTTTGAAGTTTTTTTTTCCCTTAGTGCTGTGCCCATAAATGGCAAGATTATATGGGACCATTTTCTTTGGTATTTGGTTTATAGGTAGCTTGTGCCAATATACAAAGTTGAAGCAATTCTTTCAGAAAATAAAATTACATTATGATAAACTACTGTTTGGAAGTAAATTTTGTGGTAAGTAATCACTTCCTGGCACTGAGGGGACCATGTAGGGCAGCAGTGAGGTGATGAGCCCTCTGACCTTAGAAGGAAGAACATGGATGAAGAGCATACACACCTCACAGGAGGTTATCACGTTCTCTGTAACTCTTTCCACATTGGGTTGCAAACCACAATTAGTGTCTGTCCCTAAGAGACGGTGAGATATTTTTCAGTTCAATTTCAAATTGCTTCTAACATTTGAGAGGGCTTCACAGCTTTACAAACTGATCAGTGGTTTGGGCTTTTGATTATTTGATGCACAGAGAGTTTCCTGAAGGAGTGTTTTAAATGAAACTTTCACATCATTCCTGTTCCAATTGGATGGTTGGACAGCAAAATTCAGAGATGCAAAATCTCACAGTGGACAGATTCCATTTGACAATGGGCAAAATCTTGTTCCTTTGTTTCAAAGTTCTAAGTGAAACAACAAATCTTTTACAGAAATAACTGGTTGTGGAATGTGAAGGACCTGGGATCATGCAAAAATGACAGAGCAGGTAAAATGTTTTGGACAAGAGGGACAGAGTTTGCAGATAAAGAACTTATAAAGGGCAGGAAGAGGAATGTAGGGCACTTAGGGGTATGGGTCACATTTTGTCCTGGAATCAGTCCTTACCAGCTTAGTCTGAGGCCTTGGGACAGAAGTGCTCCTCATAAAAGTAAATTGTGTTTCTGCAATGAAATGTCTGAAACTTCAGGAGAACAGCACTTGGTCAGCTTGCTTGGGGTTGCTGGTTCAGTGGTGAGGGGTGTGTGTGTGTGTGTTTGTGTTTAGAAGGTGGGTGCTCACTGCTTCGTAGAGCAGTTTCGGAGCCATTTGTTTTGAGCTCAACGTGACTCCAGGTAGCCAACAGTAGGAAACAACTCCGAGTGACGTTGGAACAACAGTGACCCCAGAGTAAAGTGGTGCGTTTTTCTGACTATCTTCCCCGATTGTGTGGGACCCTCAAATGTTTCCCCAATTATTCCTGGGAATCCCAAAGAGCTACCTTTTGAGTCCTCTAAACAAATTATCTAGGCAGCCTGAGAAAAGGGACTTGCCATTTTCCCTCTTCTCTGCCTCTGAATCCATTTGGTAATTATAGCCAAGAAGTCACATGTAGACTGCATCGCAGTGCAGTATGACAAAAGGGACTTGCTTTAGGGTTGGAGCGAAGTAACATGCTATTTATCTGCTCATGGAACACAAGACATCTGTCATTTATTTCACATATTGTCACATAGTCCACAGAGTATTCAAGGCCTGGAAAGATAAATCAGAAAAGAACACTAACAACAAAACCAAAGCAAGCAGACAAAACAAAAGTGAGGGTGGCTTGGAACATATTTTGTTGTGGACTGAAAAAAAGGAGCTTTTGAGAATATCAGAGGCAGTGCTTAAAGGACTTTCTACCAGCCCCACTGTGAAAATGTGAACATCAAATAAAAGACAATCATGGCTGTATGATTGCAAGTTGAGTTTGTAAAAGGGTGTGAGTTCGGTATAATACTTTAAAGAGGTAAGTGTATAAACACATAGCTATAATACAAAAATGAGGCGAATATAACAGACAAGCAAATAGTATATATATACTAATATCTATATAGATATACAGAATATCTATATAGATATTCTGGCTTTTAAAATATTAAGTATATGTCTGTTTTAAGATATTGATTTCTATTTGTTTCTTTCTGCACAGGCAGGAGAGAATAAACTCAGGGACCTAAGAGTCAGCCATGATACCCCTCAAGAAGTTGTTTCAGGAGCAGGAGGGACTCCTCCGCATTGCGCCGTTTAATAATTAGGAAGGAAGAGGGCCCAGGAGATCAGGAGTAGCAGGAGAGCTCCACAGTGTACTTGTCCTAATGAATTATTCAGTATCCTAAGGAGGGAGGTCATCTTTCATTTCTTAAGAGATGAAATCTCAGCATGGCTCCGCTAATGAGAAGAAACTACTACTAAAGAAAGCCTTCATTTTTAAGAGGGCTAACAGATCAGGCGAAGATATCAAATTTAAAGAACAATGCATGAATGCATCAGGACATGCAAATTTAATGACCACTTTCTTTCTGGGAAAGAAAAGTCATGCAAAAATGAAATCTATATGAAAGTCAGGGACATGGGACTGCCATGTGGTGAAAAGAGGTATCTATTGCGATGCAACAGATTTTTCCCAAAACTTATTGGAAAAGGGAGCATGAGAAGGGCAAGAGGAAGAAGACCAAATGTCTGCTCTGGTGGCCTTGGAATGTTGCCAAATATCAAAACAAGGTATAAGGGAGGCCAAACACTTGGGATATTTCAGGGCAAGAGATGATTGTGGCGGCCACGCATGGTGATTTTTAAAGCTCCCAGGCGATTGTGTTGGGCCTGAGGGTTGAGAAGCTTTATTCCAGAGTGTGACTTGCCAATCTAGATTCACTGTGGTCACAGTTAACATGATTAGTAGAGGTACTGGGGGGTATAATGAACACTCACTGAGCAGCAGCGATGAATCAGTTTCTGTTCTAGGGCTCTTTGTGTATTTCCTCATTGAATCCTCACAACAGCCCCGGGCTAGTAGACAGCAAGACTGTATCATTACCATTTTATAGAGGCAGGAACAGAGGCCGTAAAGGCTTAGTAAACTGAGACTGTCTCCTCCTCATGAAGGAAAATGGCGAGCAGTGGGCTGGAGAAAACAGGGTGCTTGGACTCAGAAAGCAATACCCCAAATGAAGTCCTCAGAAGCAAAAGTTTTGCTCTGACCTTATCCTGCCCTCTTGCCTCAGTCCCAGTCTTTCCCTAGGCTCACTGTAGAAACTAGAATCCCTCTTCCCCAAGGTGAGTCATAGAAACTGGAACTCCCTTTCTCCAAAGCCAGCCATAAAACCTAAAAATACAACTCTGACATTCCTCTGCCTTTCTATGTAAAAACTGACCATAAAGAAATTATCCGGCCTACTTTGTTTGGCTATAGGTCATAAGACTCCCATTCCAGTGAAGGTCCTACCCAGAAGGAGGAAATGCTACATAGAGTCCAAGAGGAATCTAGGCAGACAGGCCTTGCTAGATCCCCCTCAGTCGATTAGCATTAGATTATAGCCTTTTGTTGAATATATTTCTACACGGCTGTCCATACTTTGTTGAACCTAAGCTGTCATACTTTGCTGAACATGGACAATTTCTCTTGCATCTTTAGGTCTTCATTCTGAAGCCTTTCGTGTACATATTAACAACAAATTTGTATGCCCTTCTACCTATTAATCTCTCATCTGTGATCTTCAGTAAAGCTTCAGAGGGCAAAGGGGAAATTTTCACTTGGCCCCTCCAAGGATGAGGTTCAACCAGGGGGAGCAATGATGGGTGCTGGAAGTGGAAGTGATGGGGTGGGAGGTGGGGGAGGGAAGATCTCTAGGCTTAAATCCAAGGCTGGGTTGTAAGTGCAGAGCTCTTTCTCCTTCTTTGCCCTTGGAACATGGTGCTGTGGCTCTGGTGAACTCTTACTGGGTGTTGAGTAACTTTGTGTGACAAGAGTAGAGAAACTGGGAAGAAGAAGAGGGGTCAGGAAATGCAGATTTCAGGTTACTGAAGAGGCCAGGCCAGTGAGGACAGGAATGATCCTGTGGAACACGTCAGTGCTGCTCCAGGGAGAAAAAGATCATGTCAGGATGGGGAGAAACTGGGTGTCTGGATGTTTCAGGTTGCTGTTGTCAGCAGTTATTGGAAAATGTTTTAAAACAAATATGCACATGCCCACTCACCCATGCGCACACATTTGCTTTAAGAAACAAACAATTTCTTTTCTACAAAAAAGGGTCTCCTTACTTTATTTACTTGGAGAATGACACAGTAGAATTCCCTTCCCATAAGAGCTACAAGTTCACCTTGGAATGCAAAGCAGTTGATCGTACTACATCCACTTAGTTTTCCTTTTCTGAACACTTGACATTATTCGATCTTTGTCAATAGGAAATTGTGCAGCTGTGTCTCTCCTCAGGTGGACCCAAAAGGGTGCCCTTTGGGGCCATTTCTTTACTCTGGTAATTTGTAAGGCATCTTGTGATACCCTGGTAAATGACTTGGGAAAGCCTTTAAAAACCACTGGTGCCCAAAGAATGATCGAAATCGGGAGCCAAGACCAACTTGGAAAGATGGCCATAGTGCTAGGTACCAAATGAAAATAAAGGACACAAACCGACCACAAAGTCAACCTCATATGCCCTGCATTGTGCCCTAGAGGTCATGAAATGGTAATGCTGGCTTCCTTAAACAGGAACCCTTCATCAAGCAAGAGCTGCCCATTTCAGAGGCTGCAAGGTGCTCTTCTAAATCACAAAGGAAACAAGAGGAAGTGAGGTCATTGTCAGAGGTCTGAGTCAGGGGCCAGAACAAGCTCCTATGTTTATGATATTGGGCTTGGGACCTAAGGATGTTTCAAGACCTGGAGAGGTGTGCTTGGCTAGACCTTGTCACCTCTCATCACTGAAGCTGTTCCACAGCACCACAGGTCCCTCTGGGAAACGAATGATGGTTGGAGAGGAAGCCAGCTCCACAGTCAAGCTGGAGGCATTTGAGGAGTCCAGGGTGAGGAAATAGGGGAAGGTATGAATTAAAAAGGCAGAGTATTTGCTTGGGTTCTGATCTCTGAGGCAGTACGTGGCTCAGATCCAAACTCTGTGGAGCTATTTTCTATGCTGAGTGGAATTCTCTCCTACAGTATGAAAGCTTTAATATTAAGTACTAAGTGTAAAGTTCTCTATCAGTTATCTGATGAATCTTTCCTATGCACAGTGTTGTAATATATCCAGGTGAGAGACAGGGCCCAAGGAGTGTCATACAGGCTGGTTCTTTCTCTCCAGAAAAAAAGGTAAGAACATTTTTGTTTAAGATGAAAATTAATGAAAGGCCTTTCTTAAGGGTTATGGACTGAATATTTGTGTCTCCCCCTTTCCAGACTTATATGTTGAAGCCCTAACCCCTAATGTGAGGGTATTTTGAGATAAAGTTTATCAATGGGTAATTAGGGTAAGTTTAGGCCATGAAAGTAGGGTCCTCAAGATTGGATGAATGGCTTTACAGGAAGAGGAAGACAGAGAGAGGAAAAGGCCATATGGGACTTAATAAGAAGGTAGCTATCTGCAAGCCAGGAGGAGAGACTTCACCAGAACCTGACCATGCTGGCACTCTCATCTTATATGTCTAGCCTCCAGAACTGCGAAAAAATCAGTTTCTGTCATTTAAGTCCCCCAGTCTGTGGTGTTTTATCATGGCAGCCCAAGCTGACGAGACATTAAGTATCCACCTTTGCCCATGCTGGCCTGGGCCGTACTGAGGACATCTATCTTTTCATTGACTTTATCTGTCCCCAAATGGAATATTTCTTCCCTCTGATTGTGGCTTCTCCAGTAGGGATCAGATGGCCAATCGAGAAGCAGGTAGGGGGCATCATAGGAAATTGACATTTTGTAGGTCAGAAGTTATAAAAAAGCTATTGAAAATTGCTGCCATTTGGCCTATAAAATGGCTTTTCCATGTGGTTCTAACATTCCTGGCGTTGTGTACCTCATCTATGCTAGGCGTTGTGGGGCGCCCAAATACTCTTGTCTGCAGAAAGTTTATATTATGCCAGGAGTCAGCAAACTATGACCCCCGGGCCAAGTCTGGCCCATCACTGGTGTTTGTAGTTTTCCTGGAACACAACCACACCCACTTGTTTACTTACTGTCTGTGGCTGGCTTCATGCTACAACATCAGAGATGAGTAGTTGAGCAAAGACTGCATCACCCACAAAGCTTAAATGATTTACCATCTGACTGGTTAGAGAAAGTTTTCTGAGCCCTGCATTACACAGTGGTAAGACTCAATGGTCGCTCATTAACACTGCCATTTTTCTTATTGCTATTTCACACCTCTCCTACGTTACCTTTCTTACCTTTCATTGCTATTTTTTTCCCTCCTCTACTTGTTTGAATTTTCAAAGTCTCCCCTTTCCCCACTCTTCATGATTCTTGCTTGTTTCCGGCCCCCATTCCTTTCTACTCTCTTCTGTTTGCTTTTCCTTCTTCTCTTCATTAGCTTCTGCTCTCCCATCCTTGCTCATCTCTTCCTACCTCTTCATTCACTTCTTCTTCTTCCACTTTGTTTCTTCCTCTTTTCTTCTGTGCCTTCTCCATGGAACTGGTTGGATTCTTTGACTGGGTTGACTCACCTTCTCAGTGTTCACAGTGGCCTTTCTGGCCCCCACACAACCTTGTGTAGATTTCCCTCTTTAGATCTCCTCAGTCTCTAAGGCAGGACTATTTAACTGATAAGGAAGTTCGCCTTGTGAGAATCAGTGTTTATTTTGACTGGCTGCTCTGATTGGTCAGTATTGAATGTTTTGCAGATCCTTCTTGCCATCAGATTGTCTACCTCAACCAGCTAGACAGCTCAAAATTTAGAAATGTTGCCCAGATACTTTTCTCTTAGAGACTCTGTGAATTCCTGTTTGTGGGCTCAGCCTGTGGGGTTTTAATGAGGCTCTTGCTGTTTTTATAGAATTGTGAGGCAGTGTCTAGAATTCAGAAATTCAGAAATTAAGTCCATTCAAAATTAGGCTGGGTGTGTGTGCTGGGTGGTGCCTTTCTTCCCACAAAGTAATGTGTTTTGAATCTAAGACATTCTGTGGTCAAATGTTTCTCAGAAGCATGTACCAGTGGTTGCTAAAGACTTTCTTATGAAATAGTGTTGAAAAAAATACACCAAAAAACTGGGTAGTGTGGAATCATTTCTAAGCAATTATCAGTGATACACCAAGCCTTGTCACACCATTCATCATTGATGCCAGACTGACAAAAGACTTTATATTCCAGGGTTATTAACCATCGATCCAACCCACAATTGAATTGAGAGGAAATGGCCCCAGCACATAGCAGCCACAGGCTTTGCTTGGCTTTGGAGAATGTTGCCTAGAAAATATTTTAGTGACAAAGACTTGGTTGCATTTACCTAGATTTATTTATTTTTTTAAGAAACAGGGTCTTGCCGTGTTGCCCAGGCTGGACTCAAACTCTTAGGCTCTAGGGATCCTCCCACCTTGACCTCCCAAGTAGCTGGATGGGACTATAGGCACATGTCACCATGCCTGGCTTTGTCTAAAATTTGAATTTATTCACTCTAATTACTTTTTTTTCTTTTTAAAATGTTTTTGTTAAAGCCATACTCCCTTTTGTCCATGGTGAGTATGGAAATTCTGATTTCTGTATATTTTTGAAGCTTGTGGACAAACCACTTAATCATTGTATTTAACAATAAAAGTCATAAAGTTGATATGGAAAAAAGAGAAAGGGATTCAGCCACACAATGTGTAATAGACATTTGTTGGTTGACTCTGTGGCTTCTGTTATTTTCTTCTTATCAGCCCTCATTGGAGTTTAGGAATCCATTGGGTTCTGTGGAATCGGATTCCACCTGGGGCTCCAGGAGTAGAGCATGTGACCCAGACCAGCACACTTGGCTCCCCAGTCATTGTGGTTGGCTCCTGGGTGGACATGTGACCAAGCAAATCCAGTTAGAGTGAATCCTAGGACTTTTGCTTGGAATTCTAGAACAAAAACCTTCTTTCTTTCCTGCTGGATGTAAATGAGAAAGCACACAGTTCAGGCACCTCTTGGTGAACATCTTGGAACTATGAACAATATTGGGCAGAGACTAGGTGAACGGAAACTAGGTGCTCAGTGAAACTGTTGAGCTATTGAGCCATGCCTTAAATGAAACCTCTGGACTTTACAGTTATAAGAGCCAATAAATTTCTTTACTTATTCAAGTCAAATTGAGTTGAGTTTTCCATCACTTGCAATCAAAAGATTTCTAGCTTATACACAGAAGAATTGAATGATGAACATAGACACAGAAATAAGAGACCAAAGACTGGGTACTAGTGTCTGCTCCATGCCAACTAACTGAGACCTTCAACGGGTCCTTTTCCTCTCCTCTCTGGGCCTCAGTCTCTAATATATAGAAAGGAAGTATAAAGTTGGGCTTGGTGCTTTCTGAGACCTGTGTTAGATTTAAGAATCTCTGAATTCAACCCTCATCTTGATCCATTGCAAACTAGCTCTTGGTTTGCCATTTCTGTCAATGGCCCATCATGCTTCCAGCCTCTGGATAGAAAATTTGAAGTTATCCCTGTATCCAGCTCCTCTCTCCTCATTATCTCCTAGATCTGCTCAGTTACCAAGCCTTGTCACTTTTTCTTTCTAAATATCCATTTTAATCTTTCTTTCCTTCCTGTCCTTATGAACATTATTCATGTCCAGGCCTTTATCCACCTGCTACATCTCCCTCCAGTTCCTAATCCCTTGAATCCATCTTTCTCATTCCTACCAAATTAATATCCTCAAATAGACTTTTAAAGCATTACAGGAGCCCCACAAGGGAAAAATAAAGTCTGCACTGCTCAGGAGCCCTTCTGTGTGCTCCATTCATTGCAGCCGTCCTGGCTCTTTAACATGGGTTACTTATAGCCTTGATCGAAACACAGAAAAAAGACTGTTTTTTGTTTGTTTGTTTTTTTCCGAGGGTACTTGGACTTTTTCAGGAAGTATTGAAGGCTCATATAGTAAATCTGTTGCTGGGCCCAGGTTGTAGGGGAATACATGCTGGTGAATACCAGAAGCATGGCAGCCTCAGAGCTTACAACCCAGGGTCCCATGAGCACTGTGCCCTCTACAAACTCCCTCAGATGAGTGTGCCTTAGGAAAGTTTGTGGCACTTTTAGGTGTTAAATACACTTATTAAAGCAACATATATCCTATTTGTGGTTGACTCTGAAATGATGAGCATTTTAAACATTTGTGTCTTTAACATAACCAAAACAGATATTGGTTAATGTCTAACTGCTCTTTTTTTTAAAGCATATATTAATATATCAAGTATATATTTTATTGGGACACTCTGTAGTAGGTAGCCATGAAAAAAGTGACTGTTGACTTATTGTATTCTTGAAGTTATTGCTGGATTAAGAGGAGAGATTCTTCGTTTTTTTTTTTTTTTCTTCTTTTCTTATTTTAATAACGGAAACCCTGGCCCATGAAGGCCTGTGTGATCTGAGAGGATGTGCTGAGCCGGCCTTGTTTTTCTCCTGTTTCCCATGACAGGGCGCTCCTCCCCACAGGACTTGCCAAGTCCTCCTGCACGTTGAGTCAAAACATTTTGTATATGAGCTCATTACATGGGAAAAAGAGTTTAAACAACAGCTCAACATGCAAGTGTACTATGGGCTCTTTCCTGTCAATGTTTCAGTTCATAGTTCCTGAAGCTTGAAAAATTGCATGTGTTTGTACAGTATCTCAGCATTCTCCCTCTGGCCTGAAGTGAGGCAGTTGGCTTCCTGCTGTAGACTAAACAAATGAATAAAAGATTCATGTCATATAGATAGTGTATCTACAGCTTTAGGCATCATCTATTTCACTGACCTCCTTATAAGTGTACTTATATATACAATGGCCCATTGTGCTGATCCAGTGGTCAGAATAAGAATTAACATTCTTAAAAAACACTTCAGCTGGCCAATTTTGATTTCAGCTAGCAATCAAGTCAACTTGAACATCTAAACGAACTAGATGTAGTTATTTTCTTTACATTCATGGGGGAAGGAGGGGATCTAGAAGTGAATTAGGCTTCTTTGAGGAATTAGGGTCGGGAAAAACCAGGTGAAAAAATGAGAAGAAGAAAAGAATGACTTGGGAAGAGAGTCTGGGGAGATGAATGGTGAATGGGTAAAGATAGAACTTAATTTTCACTGCTTTGTCATGTCACAGGCCAGACATCATTACCCACTGAGCACACCCTTATTCTTCTCTCTGGGGGAATATTTAGCCCAGAATGTAGTGAGAACCCCTGGCAGATATTCATTATCTGACTGGTGCTTGAATAACTGAATTTGACTATTTTTGTGTGTTGCCCTAACCTGAATCCCTTAGATATTGATAGTAGGACTATGGAGGAGTATTCCAGGAGATAACCCACAATCTCAAGAAGGGTGAAGAGGAGAGGAAGAGAATGGATAACAGTCAGAGGAAATGATTCAATGATCAAAGCCTTATAAGCCACATTAAGTTTAATAGTAGATAATACGTAGAGAGAAATTTCTTCCTCTGAGTCATATGTGTTTATCAGTTTTCTATAGATGTTGATTGCCTTTGCCATATATAAAATTTTATGCTTTTGTGAGACTTTTCTTAAAAATGTCTCTTGGTAAAAGCTGAACAAGTAATGAATTGAATTTGGGGATAAAGAGTGGTTGCCCTTTAGAAGGCAGATGTGAGCTGAGGAAAATGTAGATTTGCAGGTGAAGAGTTTCTGAAAATGTGGGACTCCTGGAATATACTAAATTTCTTCCCTTTCCTCTATGACTCTGAAGCAATGTTTACTACCAAGGGTAGAGGCTAGAGGTACATTCTCTTCTAAATAACTTGGGATTTCCCAAATAACCCAAGGTATGGGGCTGTTTTGGAGCCCTACATGACTGACGCCTTTTTGGATACTTGCTGATGGGTTGAGTTTCTTCCCAGGTTATGGAGCATGCCTGGCATGGAAGGGACTTTAAATTTCCTGATCATTAACCCCAGTGAGGTAGGAGAGTATTAGAATCATGTCCTAATGGAAGAGACTTTCTACACTAAGCTTCCTACCTCCTCAGATCTCTTCTTTCTTCTAAATCACATTTGTATATCCCTACACACCTCAGAGACATTTATCTTTTTATCCAGCCCTAAGACATCTTGCTTGATAGACATGTGCTCTTTTTCTTCCTCCTCTCCAGAAAGGAAAGGAGAAACAGCCAACATTAGATGAATAGACGTTTTTCTGCCTTGTTTTATAAATCATAGTAAAACTTCACTTATTCAGATTTAAATAGTTGAAGGACAGATCAAGTTCATGAATAATCTGAAATATTAAAAATTACGAAAATAATGTATTATTAAACTAGTATGTATATGTAATGGCATGAGCTAGTGGATGAGAAAGTGCTCTCACTACTCCCAGGTCAAGGTTCTTGCTGGCTTGCTGTAATGAATTGAGAAACGCCATATGTATTTAGTGTGTTTCTTGTTGGTTTGCAAATATTTACTGGTAAGATGTTTGAAAACAGCTTACCCTCTTGAGTAGTTTGAATTCCTCCTATTTACATTATTATTGCATTATAAAATCTTTTACTGGCACAAACTTCAGACCAGTTTGTATCCAGTTCATGATTAACACATTATTCAGGACTGGATGAATCAGACCTTAGCCTGGATTTCCTATGGGAAGTTGCTAAGACTCCACAGAGGAATATTTAGAAGAAGGAGCAAAGCCGAGTCAAGCCACTCAGCAAATGTTTGTTGAGTCTTTCTCTTTTTGGCCCAAACAGGACTGGATGTGGTAAACTGGGGTAACAAAACTGCAGCAGCTAAAAGCAAAATCAACCAAACAAAAAATACCCACACATTTTACAAATCACACTTTGGCCACAAGTACCTCTTCACCCCACACATCTCTTAGCCAAATGGCCAAGAAAAAGTAAAGTAAAATGATTTGGGTTTCACTTCCTCTCTCTTATTCTGTCCAAATGCTAGGGATCAGAGAGTAGATAAGAGGAGGGAGTGAGAAGAGAGACAAAATTTGAATAACTACAGAAACAGTTGGCTTTTGGGTGAATTCTAAAGCAGACCACAGGAAAAGGAAACCATTAAAATATTTTTGTTTTATTTCTCTCCTTCTCTCTCTCTCTCTGTGTGAACCTTAATTTGAATCTCACTTTTTTCAAATACCATCTAGTTTCTCTTAGCATGCATCTCCCTGCTCATAATTCCCTCCACATCTTGAATGAACTTCATGTTCACCTCTTTGAACACTATTTTTATTTGAAGTTCAATGCTTTTCTCTCAACTTAGCTGAAATTGCTACTGCTCATGAATTTCTGTCCTATACGCCAGCTTCCAATTTTTTTTTGCCAGCTTTTGAGAAGTCAGTCGTAACTTACAGATTCTGAACTACATTCTTCCTTACCTCCTTACTTCTCTTTTTCATGTGTTCGTCCATTCCTCTTCCCCACTTTCCCTCCGAGTACACTCACATGGTTTGGCTATGTACCCACCCAAATCTTATCTTGAATTGTAGTTCCCATAATTTCCACTTGTTGTTGGAGTGACCTGGTGGGAGATAAGTGAATCATGGGGGCAGTTCCTCCATACAGTTCTCATGGTAGTGAATAAGTCTTATGAGATCTGATGGTTTTATAAGGGGAAACCCCTTTCACTTGGCTCTTATTCTCTCTTGTCTGCTGCCATGTAAGATGTGCCATTCACCTTCTGCCATGATTGTGAGGCCTCCCCCACCACTTGGAACTGTGACGCCATGAAGCCTCTTTTTCTTTATAGATTACCTAGTCTCAGGTATGTCTTTATCAGCAGTGTGAAAATGGACTAATTCATACATAAAGGCTTTTTTTTTTTTTACTGTCACTCTCTGAACAGTACTCTGACCCAAAGGCGCCCCTATGCTCATCCAAAACCAGTGAAGTGAGAGGAATGAGGGCAAAGCATCATTTAATACTGTACCATTTTTAGATGAGGACGTGAGATCCTGACTCATCTACAGAAAGTTAGTGTCACACCAAATCAAATTCAGAGACTGTGGCTGGCGTAAATAGCTTTCAGCATAAAGGGGTTGTGAATAGAGAAAATAAAGAAGGTAAACTCTTCACACCACCCCTCTCACCCATGTCCTCACTGCTGCTCTTACCTGTTGGTCAGTGTCTCTGAGGGTTTCAATGGGCAAAACTGTCATTTCTGCTGTTGAGAACACAACACAGGATGCAGCCCCCTTTGTTTTTTTGTTTTGTTTTGAGATGGAGTTTCGCTCTTGTTACCCAGGCTGGAGTGCAACGGCGCGATCTCGGCTCACTGCAACCTCTGCCTCCGGGGTTCAAGCAATTCTCGTGCCTCAGCCTCCCGAGTAGCTGGGACTACAGGAGCGCGCCACCATGCCCAGCTAATTTTTGTATTTTTAGTAGAGACAGGGTTTCACTTTGTTGACTAGGATGGTCTCGATCCACCCGTCTCGGCCTCCCAAAGTGCTGGGATTATAGGCATGAGCCACCACACCCAGCCACAGCCCCCTTTGTTAATTTTGGTATCAGGATCAAGAATATTTTCCCGATGGATTCCTGTTTTCCTAGAATTACCTGCTTGAGAGCTGGGAGGCTGTGGTGGTGTTAACTGGGGACTTAATGAGATGCAATCTCCCTAGGGCACCAATCTCTAATAACTTCTCTTACAATCACTCACAGCAGGCTATGAGTGGATCTCAAGCCTGTAATCCCAGTGCTTTGGGAGGTCAAGCTGGGAGGACCGTTTGAGGCCAGGAGCTCAAGACCAGTCTGGGCAACAAAGTGAGACCCCATCCCTACAAAACATTTATGTGGTTTTTAATTTTTTTTTTAAATTTAAAAGGTGTGGTTGCACACACCTGGAGCCCCAGCTACTTGGTAGGCTGAGGTGAGAGGGTCACTTCAGCCCAGGAGTTCGAGGCTGCAATGAGCTATGATCACCACTGCACTCCAGCCTGGGTGACAGATTGAGACCCTGTCTCTAAAAATAAAATAAGAATTAAAACATCACTTACAGCAAGCAGGTAGCAAAGCATATGGTAAATATTATCATATAAATATATACATATAATAATTGGCAAAGCATGTGATTAAAATTATCATATAAGTCTACATTTTAAAAAGAATTGACAAAATATGTATTTAAACTGCAACACACCACCATTTGTAGTAGGAAGATGCTAAGAAAGTGGTGTACTTTGGCACTGGGAAAATGCATTGTTTGAAAGAAGAGATATTCTAGATTTGATTTTACTGAATTCATTTAAGAAACTGTCTACATGGATTTGTATTGGTAGGATTGGCGGAGGGGCCGCTGGCAGATCATATCTACCACCTAAATGCAGCTTCAGTGGAGTGGCTGGTTACCCTTTCATGCTCCTCTCTCATTGCTTTCCCAAACCCCTCTTAATTAACACTTCTCATGCTTCCACCGGTTGCTGGTGAAAGGCACAGGTGGATGCATCAGAACCGTGGGACTCAGAACTCAGAGCAGAGAAGGATTCTGGGATCTGTGGATTCTGAAAACTCAGGAGTTGGCCTTCATCTTTGCTCCTGCTGCTGTTACTAGCTGACATTTATTTGATATTTCCCATCTGCTGGAACTTTATATACTTTTCATCTGTAGTCCTTCCAACAGCCTTGAAAGGGAGATTTTCTTCTATATCATTGAGCTAAACTGGAGGATCAGACAAGTTAAAACGTATTTAATGTGGCACAGCTAGTCAGCAGTGGAGATCCCACGAAGATGTCTGACCACATACCTGACCCCTTTCCCTACGCCCATGTCTCCTCAGTGATGGTGGACTGACCTGCAGAATATAGAAACCGCTGAAATCATGAGATGATGATGATCAGTTGTAGCCTTATTTGATGTACAATTCCATCTGATTATTCAGAGATAAACTCTCATTTCCCTTTGCAGGCACACAGGGCCATCCCTGCAGCCCAAAACAACACTGCAAATTCCTATCCAATTTCCTGTCTCTATATCTTTTAGAGTAATTATGGCTCATCTTGCTAGGTTTTCCCATTGATATTTATGCTTTGTTGATTTTTCTCCAGATGTGTTGGGGGCACATGTCCAAATTAAATATCATTTTATTATTTCCTGCCTCTTATTTTAAGTTCTCTTTGTCCTTTGCTCTCTATGGAGTTTGTATTATATTCCAATTAATATCTTACACATTTTGGCTGTAGGCTATTTACTATTCATCCGTGTCACTAGACAAGCTCAATGCTTTCAATTCCACCTGTTATTTAATTTTGAACTCTTAGAGATTAGACCTTGATCATAGGTAATGCTTGGCATCAGCCATTGAAGGCCACCTCTTACTTTCAACTTGAACACTCAAATCACCACTCTCACCAGCCCTCCAGACCAATAGGCTGGGTGTAATTGTCTATAGCTCATAAATAAGAAAGTCAAGGCCAGCAAGGTTGTGAGGCTTGCCCAGGCTCATGCAGTGATTATAACCATGAATAGCACTAAAAGTTTTGGACTATAAAAGATCAAAACCATTCATGCCCCAAATTCATTTTATATAAAAATGATTGACAATTTTTTATTAAACTGCACTTTATTCATTGGCATTAAAACAGTTTTCAGGCTTTTAAGTGAGTTATGGTCACCTTGGAATGGCTCTGGGTAAAATGCTGACATTGCTGAAGTATGTTTTCAGCATCTGGGGCTCCTATTTTCATTCCTTATCCTGGGTTTGGTTCCCACCTCTGTATTCCCCTGGTAGAGCAAAGTCTCTGGCTGCTCTTAACCTCCCCCTGCCAACCTCACCTTCTGGGCCCCAGCCTGGAAACTCTGGCCTCGTGGTGGCTCAAATCACAGCCTGACTATGGGGGTCCTTTTCCTCTCAAGTCAAAGGTCCAGCTTTTGGTTGATTTCTCAGTCTGGGGCATCTAAGCTCAAAGTTCCTTTAATAGAGAACAAAGCTTTTCATTCCTCAATCAGAGCTAAGATGCAAGCATGTGCTTGGGAGAGGAGACACTTTGATTTAGAGCCACATGAAAAGGTAAGTGACTGATGTCATATCTGCTCCTAAGCTGGTTTTAATGAGCGTGGAGAAGGGAGGGCAAGGGCATGAGTATCTGAGGGGGCTGGTGCAGAAAGGATGCCCCTGAGAGAGTGGAGGAGGGACCAGGGAAGCAGCTTGGGAATGCTCATCTCAAAGCTACTGGCAGTGAATGAAGTTAAAAATGCTGCTGACTTCACAACTGCGTTGAGCATGGACTCCCACCATGGGCTACCATTTTTCACCTTGATCCTTTTTCCCCAGATTCTTGGCATCAGTGTAAACAAATCAAGTCAATTATTCATCACTGGAGAGGGTGTGGGGAAATAGACAGTGAATTTAGGCCAAGAGTCATGAAATGTTCATGCCCTTTGAGTCAGTAATCTTTCTCCTGGGACTCTAGCCTAAGGAAAGGATCCCAAATAGAGCAAAAGGTATGTAATCTGTTCCACAGTGTAGAGGTACAAATACTAACCTGTTTCCTAGTTAGTCACTGAACTTCCAATGCCCTATTAGTAGGAAGTCTAGTAATGACTTCTGAGGCTCTGTTCTAACCCCACCTCTATCGGTCAAGAATACTGGGAGCTTATTTAGTCCAAAGAGGGTCAGAGAAAGAAGATAATGAGATTCATCCACAGCAGATCCAGTTTCCATTTCTGTTGCTTCTGCTGCTAGCAGCTGCTTCACTATTGAAGACAGTCCTCAGCATCCATGGCCACTGGCATCCTGGTTACTGCTAGACCCAGCACCGGTTACAAGAGTCCTTTGAAGCCTCAGAACTCAGCTTATTAACAGCCTCCATATGCCAGCTGTGAGGCCAGTGTTGCCATGTTCAGTTGTCCTTCCTAGAACAAGCACACTGTGCCAGGATGGCTGGATCCAGAGTGGCTTCCAGCCTCAGCTGCACAGTGAGTGCAACCATGCCCCATGTTTCATCTGCATAACAGCCGGATACTCCCTTTCCTCATAAATCTTTGTCTCCAGGGTCATTATCTTTCTCAACCACGGGATCTTGAGTGGTCACAGCAGTACACCCCTCTTGGGTTTCTCTAACTTTGAACTGTGGGAGGAAGCTTTGAATATTAGTTTCTTCTCTCCTATGGCCTTGCTCCTTAGACAATTTAACCAACTCCTGTTAGTCATCAGCTTTGCACTATGATGGCTCTCATCAAAGACAATTTTGATAGAATTCTATTTTACCTGAACACCAGAATAATAGACACTTATTTCTCCATTGTTACATAACTAGGGCAATCACTCAGTGATATTTTATAGAGCAACAATAACAACAGCAAAAATCAGCTTATCTACTTTAGAAACAAAAATAAAACATCTATATAGGCATGCAGATTTTCATTGCAAATTGTTTATAGAAATCAAATGTGAGAAGACTCCAAAGATGAAACATTAGGGGGACTATAAATTAGCATGTGACTACTCAGTGAGACAGTGTGTGCTAATAAAATGATAATTATGAAGGTTTTGAGAAAACATGGGTGTTTTTCTCCTATTTTCTAAACTTTTAAAAGTTTCCAGCTTAAAATGAATAAAAGATTCTTAAAATTAACTCTTGACATGAAACTGTTGCCAATGGGATTTGCCGATGATTTGTTTGGGAAAGTGAGGGAGAGAGAACTTAAGGATGACTTCTAAATGTTTGCCTTCAACAGTGGGGTGAAAATTGCTGCTGCTTACTAAGATGGGGGAGAAGAGAGAGAGGCAAAGATGGACATTGGGAAACCAAGGACTTTATCTATAATACATTTGAGAAATTTCTCAGACACCCATGTAGTGATACAGAGAAGTCAGTAGGATATAAGGACTTGAGCTTAGGGGATAGGTTAGATAAATCAAGACTAGAAATCTTAAATTTGAGAGCCATCAGTATAGAGATGGCATTAAAAGACATGAGACTGAATGAGCTCGCTTACAACAAGCATATAGATGGACAGTATAAGAAGATTTAGAACAGAGCCTGGAGTCATCCCAATAGAGATCAGACAGAGAAAGGGAAATGAACAAAAAGGCCGGAGGCAATGCAGCCAGTGAGGTCAGAGGAAAAGGGGAGAAAGTGGTGTCATAGAAACTGGGAGAGGAGACAACCTTGGGAAGGAGGGAGTGGTCAACTATGTCGAATATTTTTGAAAAGTTGAATAAGATGAAGACACAGAGGTGGACACTGCATTTGAAAAAAGAGGTTATTCATGACCTTGAAATGAACAGATTCAGGAGCATGGAGGGAAGGAAGGCCTGACCAGAGTTGGCTGAGCTAAGAAAGGAGGTGAGGAAGTGGAGCAGTGACTACAGACAATTCTTTGCAAGATGTCGTGCTGTGAAAGTTGAGAAATAGGATTGTGTCTGGAGGGAGCTATGATGTAAGGGATTTTTTTTTTTTTTGGAAAGTAGGCACCAGAACACATCTGACTTCTCCTGGAGGGAGAGAGAAATTGATCATGTCAGGGAGAGAGGGGTTTATTACAGGAGCAAAGTCCTTGGGAAGGACCAAGAGATGGTATCCAGAGCATGAGCGGAGAGATTGGTTTTAATGAAATGGACATGCTTGCTCTGCAGATCCCTGGTGTCCATACTAAGAATCCTGTCATACATACTAAGTGCTCAGTAATCCCTTTCCACTGTTATTACAAGTGTCAGTCTCCTTGAGACAACGAGAGGAATGATTGCTGGCTGGTCCATCTCACTGCTCAAAAGTCGGGTCTTGAATGAGGCACTGGCAATTGATATGACCCAGACAAAGAGGAAAATGATGAAATGACAGAGCGCTCTACCCTCCTCTCCCACAGCCCCACTCAGACAGGCTGTACTCCTACACAAGGGGTATTGATACGATATGCTTAAGAAATGAAAAGATCCTAAAAATTGATGAATAACTGATATGACCGTCTTTAAATTGAGCTCTTCAAAGCTCCTGAGAGTGGCTGCTAGGGAAACGGGGAATGTGGAGAAAGCCACAACTTCAAAACCTCTGCTATTGTGCAATCAGGATGAAAACCACTCGAACTGCTCAGAAGCGGTCATTTGGTTGAACCCTAAGGAGCAAAGCTCCTAACCAACTTGTTTAGCAGCCTAAGAGAACACAAGTTATGGCTATAGTTCCAGAACTAGGAAGTCAGAGCTTTTATCTGTATAGAATGTTATTTTTTATCATTAGGCTTCATTGTTAAAACAGAGTAAGTAGATATTCTTTGCCAAATAGCTCATGAAGAAAATGTCTGTCTTTAAAAGCGTAGTTTAAAATAAATAATTTTTACAAAAAAACCCCAAAATTTTCACTTGATTTTTCAATAAAAATCCTAGGTAACCCAATACAAATTTAAAATTTAAACAAAAGTGGATCAGGCAGAATTCTTAGTTGCAAACATCAGAAACCACTTCTAACAGATTTCTGCAGAAAAATAATTTGTTAAAAGAATAGTGGAAATAACCCTGATGTCTATTTAAATAAAATACACTGGGATGTGGTGATACAATAAATTATATGACAATGAAAAAAGAACAAAACACCAACACAAACAACAACACGAATATATCCCACAGACGTAATATTGAATCAAAGAAACTATGCAGCATGTATTGAGTATGAGCTCTATATTTCCATCTATATAAAGTTCAGCAAAAGGCAAAACAAATTTATGGTGCTGGTGTCAGGATAGTGGTTACATTTTGGTGGCAGGAGTGGTAAAAGGGGACATGAGGAGGGATTTGGGACATGAGGGACATGCTGGCTGCATAGGTGTGCTCACTTTGGAAAATTCATTGACCTGTCAACTTTTGATATTTGCTTTTTTCTCTATCTATGTCTTCATGAAAGTCACGCAGGAGAAATCAACCCAAGAGCTATTAGCTAGGTCAAAATATCACCAGAAAGTGCTGGAAATGCAGACTTGGGACATTAGATTCAAGCAGGCTTCTCAAATCTGGCATAGAATTTGAATGAGCACATTTCTGAGCCTCACTAGATGCTGTTGTTTGCTCTGTGGACCTTCTGCCTGGGATACACACATGTCACAATCAGACATCCAATTATAAATGCATTTGTTTGTTTTCCCTCTCCCCTGCTAGAATGTGAGCTCACTGCTGGAACACAGTAGGTACTCAATAAATATTTATTGAATGTGGTTGCCTTGTTCATAACTGAGCAGAAATCTCCTGCTCACGGATGTGTTCTTTCTTTAGATATGGTAATCTCACCAGTCACGGTCCAGTCAAATCTTACTGTCCTAGGAACACATTTGTTATTTAAAGTGATTTCCTGTACTTCTCTGATTCATTCTTGTAAGGCAATCTAATTTCTTGAGGTTCCAAGTTCGTAGCACAGGGGTCATCCCATGGTAACCCCTGTATACTCACAACAAAAACATGTAATAAACTCATGAACATGCAATTTGACACAAAAATGCACATTTGATAGAGCTGAGGGAAGTAGTAAGAAAGACGGTAAACTAAGAGATAGGAATCTGTTCCTCAAAGAAGAGTGATGAGGTGATTTCCTTGACCCAGATGAGATTGCACAAACGCCATCTGTGTTTAT
This sequence comes from Cebus imitator, assembly GCF_001604975.1. Classification (NCBI taxonomy): domain Eukaryota; kingdom Metazoa; phylum Chordata; class Mammalia; order Primates; family Cebidae; genus Cebus; species Cebus imitator. The sequence continues at coordinate 903,271 of NW_016107862.1, forward strand.
TGCTTCATTTTCCCTCCCATTGACACTATGTCATTCACTTGCAGGGCTGCTGAAGAATTCAGCAGTGGAATCTTGCCTCCCACTGCACTTGCTGTTGTTGAGAATGGTTAGTAAAGAACTGACTGACTTCTCAGATGGGAATCTCAGAGGGCAGTTATCCTCCCAGCTTTAAGCCTCACCTCGCCCTCCAAAACAAGGCCCTAGGCTCTCTGGCCTGTGTTAGCCTCTTAAAGCCTGCTCTGGCCAGCACTGGTGGTGGTACCCTGGGATACTGACCAGCCTTGGCATTCTTGTCTTATTCTAGGGCAAGAGAAAGAGAGAACGAGTTGCCCCTCATGATTTTACTTAGCCAATAGTGGTGATGTACACCTGTAGTTCCAGATACTTGTGGGGCTGACGTGAGAGCATTGTGTGTGCCCAGAGTTTGAATTCAGCCTGGGAACACAGCAAGACTCCACCTCTTAAAAACATCAATAATAACTTTACTTAAATTTTACTTAGACTTTTCCCATTTCTGCTAAAGCTGCCTCTCTTCTTCCCAGAGATGGGAAGTCAAATAATTATTCTACATGACCATTTTGTAAAGTTGTGTTCTACATTTTCGCATTTCATTCCTGAATGAGAGTAGACAGTTCAAGAGTGTGTGGCTGACAAAACTCAAAAGTCATCTCTATTCTGAGTTGAGTGAGAAGAAAAGAAACACCTGGGATGGCTTTCCTCTGCCACCCTCGCCTGCATATTTGCCCTTCTGTTGCTTGCATGTGATGCCTCAATTTCTCTATCTCCATCTCCCCTCTTTAGCAACTAAACTACATTTCCAATGGCCTGATAGACATTTTCCCTGGGACCTACTAATGGCATTTCAAACTCAACATAACTAAAAGCATGTTAATCATCTTTTATTCAATACCAAGTCTTTCTTCTGGTTTCTTTATTTAGGTTAGTGACAGTATCATTCTCTTTTCACCTAGATGCCAAGTCCCAGACCTCCATAGGCTCTTGTTGGTGAAGTCTTGCCAATCCTTCCTCTAAGAAAATTTGATCCCTCTTTTCCATCACTGTCTCCATCTTCCTAATTCAGACCCTTGTCGCCTACTACCCATTTCAGCTTTGTTAAGAAGCAGTCAACCATCATGATTAAGGGCAGGTACTTGTGTCTAGATTAAGACACTGCCTTTTCTGCAGTAGCTGTGTGAATTTGGGCAAGTTGTTTAATCACCCTAAGCCTCAATTTCATCATCTGTAAAGTGGGCTAATCATATTTCTTCCTATGAGAATTCAATCAGATTATCTATATGAAGGGGTACCTGCAAAGTACTCAGTACTGGTAGTGATTAGTACCATCTGTCCTCTCATTACTCCATTTCATTTGACTCACCACTGCTAGATTTACCTTCAACAAGGCAACTCTAATCACATCTTAAAAATCTTCAATGCCCCCACCCAGTATCAACCTAACAACTCACAGTCCCATTCTGGAATTCCAAATTTTCCGTAAGTCTTAAGATCTCCTATTTACTTAAATTTACCCTGTATTCCAGTCAAATGGACCTCTTCCCTCACCCCCACATCCTCTCCACAGTATAGCCTCTGTGTATTTGCTTTCGTTATATCTTCTGTTTGATTCGCCCTCCCCGTCCTTTGAGGTCTAACTTGAATGGCTGCTCTCTGATGACTGTCTTTTCTCTTCTTTTAAAGTCTCTAAACATAATTGCACCTGTCTAACATGATGATCTGCTTTCCTCCTGGTCCTGTGTGTTCATCTTACCTCTCTAGCTGGAGGAACCTTCATTCCTCTGGCTTCGAGTTGCCACATGTCAGCATTAAGGCTAAAACATTCAAGCACTCATTTCCCCTTCTGCCAACAAGATACTAAAAAACCAATTTGAGCAAATTCTCCACTAAGCCGCTTGGCTAGATCAATGTTTGATACACAAGGTCTTGCTCAAATAACAGCCAAAGCTGGAAAAAAATTGTGGCGATGAGACACGGAAAGGATCTAATTATTTTTCTTAAGCAATGTTCTTAACTCTAGCCTGTTTCCCAGCTTCTGAGCCCTCTACTTGAGTGATTAGCAATGCAAGATTGCACATTGGCCTTACCTCATACAGGATGAGGTGGTTCAAGTTTCTCAAATAGTTTTTATTTTAAGTTTTTCCTTCCCAGCATGTCTGTAAGAGCTAGAAAACGTTGAATAGTTTTTAAAGAAAACTTGTGCCTTTAGCAGCAACTGGATGCAAACATCAGTTCTCTCTCTCTCTCTCTTTTTTTTTTTTTTTTTCTTTGAGGCAGAGTTTTGCTCTAATTTCCCAGGCTGGAGTGCAATGGTGCAATCTCAGCTCACCACAGCCTCCGCCTTCTGGATTCAAGCAATTCTCCTACCTCAGCCTCCCGAGTAGCTGAGATTGCAGGCATGCAGCACCATGCCCAGCTAATTTTGTGTTTTTCGTAGAGACAGGGTTTCTCCATGTTGGTCAGGCTGGTCTTGAACTCCTGATCTCAGGTGATCCGCCTGCTTCGGCCTCCCAAAGTACTGGGATTACAGGCGTGAACCATTGCACCCAGCCCAGTTCTCATTAAAAAAAAATTTTTTTTTCAGCTTTATTAGGGGATAAGTGACAAATAGAAATTGCATATATTTAACATACAAGACTTGATGTTTTGATATATGTATACATTGAAAAATGATCGCTGCAATCAAACTAGTTGACTTATCCATCACCTCACATAGTTGCCTCTTTTCTTTTGTGGTGAAAACACTTAACATATACCTTGTAGCAAATTTCAAGCTTACAATAAATTATGATTAACTGTTGTCATCATGTTGTATGTTAGGTCTCCAGAACTAACTCCTCTTGCATGGCTGAAACTCTGTACCCTTTTACCAACATCTTCTCATTTTCTGTATACCCCAGCCCTGACAACCTCCATTCTACTCCCTGCTTCTATGAGATTAACTATTTTAGATTCTACATATACATGAGATCAGGCACTATGTGTCTTGTTGCAACTGGTTTATCTCACGTAGCATAATGTTTTTCAGGTTCATCCATGTCATCACAAATGCAAGGATTTCCTTCTTCACATATCAGTTCTCTTCAAACTCTTTGAGTACCCTGAGAAAGGTTTTGGTTTCCAATGGAGGCTCCTTTCATAAACTATGCTGCTTTCAAAAGTTCATTTAGGAGTAGCAATACTTTTCTCCAGACACTGGCCGCAGACCAGAGAGTGTAGGAGGAAAGCCATGAATCCTTACAGAAAGTGATGCTTACAAAGTCTGCGGTTAAATTCCACTTTGAAAAGTTTTAGCACAACTTCCCTTCTCCCCAGAACTAAACCTCACTTCATGCTATTTTTACTCAGTTCAAGAGTGTTTTTTTAAACAACCTGTTTCCTTATGAATTTTAAATAAGGTAATTAATAGAATATTGCTAGTTTAAATTGTAATATAAATTTGTAAAATATTTTATAAATGGCCTATGTCATTCAGTCTTTAAAAAATTATAAAGGCTTGAGATGTTTGTGTGCATAATCATGCTTTTATAATTTTAATATTTTGCATTGAAATATACCTCATATTACACTGCTGACCTGACAGTTCCATAAGCGGCACTCAAAAAAGTTGGTCATCTTATCTATGAACAAAATGCTCTTTATTATTGTTCTAAAATATATTTCTCTGATTTAGTTTTGCCTTTTCTTATGATGTTCTGAGTATATTTGTGTTTACTTTTCTCTTTCTCTCTTTTTTTTTTTTTTGAGACAAGGTCTCACTCTGTCACCCAGGCTGGAGTGCAGTGGTACGATCTCAGCTCACTGCAACCTCCGCCTCCTGGGTTCAAGAGAGTCTCTTGGACTCCAGGCATGTGCTACAATGCCTGGCTAATTTTTGTATTTTTAGTAGAGATGGGATTTCATCATGTTGGCCAGGCTGGTCTCAAACTCCTGACTTCAAGTAATCTGCCTGCATTGGCCTCTCAAAGTGTTGGGGCTATAGGTGTAGTCCACCATACCAGTCCTTCTTTCTCTCTTTTGAAAAGATTTTAAAAATTATTTTTAAAAATGTCAAGGAAAATTTTCCTTAAAAAATAGGAAAAATTTCAAACATATACAAAAATAGAGAATATAGTACTGGACTTCAAATATCAATCACTTAAATTCCAGAATTATCAGCGTTTTCCTTTTACTTCCATATATTTTTTCTTCCTTCCTCCTTTATTTTGCCTGATGTATGATAAGTGAATCCCAGAATTGTGTCATTTCACCTTTCTGTATCTAAGTGTTCATTGCTAAAAATAGTGATGTTTTCTTACATAACCACAGTGCCATTAATCACACCTATCAAAACTAACAATAAGTTATTGGTATCATCTAATACATGCTCCAAATTCAGATTTCCTGCATTGTTTTCAAAGTGTTGCATTGAAGATGATTTGAGGCCAGGTGCAGTGGCTCATGCCTGTAATCCCAGTACTTTGGGAGGCCAAGGCAAGCAGATCACTTTTGAGCTCAGAAGTTTCAGACCAACCTAGGCAACATGCTGAAACCCTGTCTCTACAAAAAACACAAAAATTAATTAGGCATGGTGTTGAGTACCTGTGGTACCAGCTAGTTGAGGAGATTGAGGTGGGAGAATCACTTGAGCTCGGGAGGTTGAGGCTGCAGTGAGCTATGATTATGCCACTGCATTCATCCTGATGCTGTCTCAAAGAAGGAAGAAGAAAGAAGGAGGAGGAGGGGAAGGGAAAAGCGAAGGGGAAGAAGGAAGAGAAGGAAGAGGAAGGAAAGGCAAAAAAGAAGGAAGAGGAGGAGGAGCAGAAGGAGGAAGAGAATGAGAAGGAAGAAAGAAGAAGAAGAAAAGTTGGTTTGCTCAAATCAAAATCTAAGCAAGGTCATGCAGTGTATTGAATTGGCCAGGTATGGAGAAGAGGCTGAAGAAGAGGCTTAGGTAAGCAAGAGCATCCGTACAGGGGAAGTTCAGGAAACACTGAGCTGGAGGAAAGGTTAGAAGCATTACTTGAATAATGATCTTTGAGAGGTGCAAGTCATGACTGGAACAATTTTAGCTGTTATTTAGCCACTAGATATTTCCTCTTTAAATGTAATTCCATGCATAGACTGAAACTTGGAGGATCCCAAGATTTGTTCTATTTAGAGATGTGACTTCCAGAACTATTCTACCTCCTCCATCACCTCTTACTCCAGTAAATACCATGAAACACCCTTTTCAGGTTGAAAAGAAATTTGGAGACTTCCAGAGTGAGCATTGTCACAGCTTTTGCTGGCAATCCATTACAAAGTTAGCTGTTCCTATTTTCAGAGGAGTGTTATGTGAGATCTCAATCCCTTTACCTAGTATTCTATTCCCAGCGAAGTAGATATTGTGTTTGATAATTCTGAAAGTATTCTGTGTTGATATTAAGGCTTTTGGGTTTGCTAATCATATGAAAATATATGTCGGCAACTCTGGTGTTAATAATTCAGCCTATAAAGATCAATTCTAATGCAATCTTGGAATATTGTGCAACCCACCTGTTCATTAATATTTCACCATCTGTGGATCCTAGTGAAAGATGGGTCAAATTCAAAGGGCTCACTTCAAATATATTTTCTTTGGCTCTGGAGACAAAAATAATTGGCAATCAGCAGTGGTAGGGACAGCTTCTGTCAATGCACAGTAGGAGTCATGAAAGAACCCGTGACTCCCTCCTACAGCTCTTCCCAGCAGACTTCAAACACATTTTTTCATCCAACAGGGAGGCCTTTAGTCTTCTATTCACCAACCCAGTGGGATCTCCAATTGCTGGAAATTTCATAAAGGAAAATTCCCCAGGGAGTTTCAACAGAGGTACTTGGGAAACCAAAACCCCACTAGCTCTTTGGCCCAACTCAAAAATGCAGCTGCAGAATAACTTCCCACATACTGTGCTCCTAGCCACTTGAGATTCAGCAGCTGTATTGTTCTCCTCGGTGTCAACTCCTGTCCATTGCAGGGGACTCTTGAAAGGAAGGGTGGTCTAAATGGAGGTATGGCTGGGGAGAAAAATGTCATCATACCCATTATTGCCATCAGGCCACACATATCTATGGCACTCTATGGTTGCACATGATGTTTATGAACATGGTACTCTTGATTCTCATAGTGACCTTGTAAGGTAGGAAATGCAAGAAATCTTTTACTCTGTTTTGTACATAAGCAGACTAAGGCTCACTGAGGTTAAGTGCCTAGTCCAATGTCGTACACCTGGTAGAGCTAGAATCAAAATATTGGTCTTTCCCCTCTAGTTCAGTGCTTTGTTCTTTTCCCCAAATGACCTCAGTATAGGTTTTGCCTCATAGAGAGTCTTTGACTAGGCTTCTTAACGAGTGGATCCAGCTCACTTGTATGCTAAATAGGTATTACTCAGTCTTTGGGGAGCCTAGGTGGATCTGGGGTAGTCCAGGACAGCAAGGTCTGCCTCAAATGACCTAGTCCATTTACCGTAGTGCCAGAAGATTGACATTTTCTGTGTGCATAATAATATGAAAAATGATGGAAACCACTATTTTAAAGGAAAGTTTTAAAATGTTCCCTCCTTCTACAGTGCTTAATGTCTAAAAGCCAATTAATATGCCTGGCCTTGAAAAGTCACATCTATCAACCATAAGTAGAAAATAAAATTTAATTTGACATTTTTTAGTGAGCTTTTAAATTCTACATCTCCCCATAGACTCTCATAACATGGATTGTGGATTAAATGCTATTTGAATACCTCTTTTTTCAAAGCCTTTTGGTCAGTCATAGAAGAACTTCTTGTTCATTTTTCTTCTGTCCTCCAATGGAATAACTAACCTCCATCTCCCCAGCCCCCTATATATTTAGGCCAGATTCCCTGACCTACCCTCTACTTCATGGCATTTAGCTCTGAAACAGAATAAGTCAGTCTCATTGCGTGAAGCAATTTCTTTGTTTATACTTCAAATTGGATTAGCTCACGCCATTACTCTCACTTGAGCTATTATGAAAATTTTTCTTCTCTTCATGGGTTTTGTTTTTATTAGGTTTTCAACTCTGCTATTCTTGGTTCAGATCCAAAAGCCAATTAATGGAAACATGGCCACAGGCAAAATTAATATGTTCATTTTAACATCCATCAATTCCTTCTCTCTTCCCCTATTCCAGTCTCTTCTCTTGACACCCATTTGAGCACGCCTCAGGAACCTGTACCCAGCCTCCTACATTCTCTGTCTTCACTCAGTTAGCTTTCATATCAAGGTCAGTTCACACTGAGTCATAGGAATGTGACTTCATATTGACACCTAGTTTACTATTTACAAAGCTGTTTCTCATGCATAGACAAGATTCTGGGTGTAGGAGTGCATATTAGGGAAGAAATGCTTTTGGGTTCATCTGTCCCACACAGCATCTGGACAACACTTTTGCATGAGGAACCAGCCAATGATCCATGGGAAGAATGCTGTAGTCTTTATGAACCTTCCCCTCCAAGTGACAGAAAAAGAACACAACTGCTTAAACAAAAAGACAATGCATTCTCTCATGTAACTGAAAAGTCCACTGGTACACTTGACTCATGGCTGAATCCAAAGTCTTCCCACCCCACTTCTCAGGCTTTAGGACTCCAACTGAATGACACCTATCCTGGGTCACCAGCTTGCAGTGGCCATACTATGGGACTTCTTGGCTTCTATAATTGCATGAGTCCATTCCCATAACAATCTCCTGATACATACATATATATATATATATATATATATATATATATATATACATTTCTCTGTTTCTCTGGAGAACCATGACTAACACAAGACATTTAGGAGACCTGTCCCCTTTCAATGTCCTTGTTACCACAAAAATTCTTCTGACTCAACTTCTAGAGAACTTGTTCCATATTTGTGGTTAGGGAAATAAGTTCAGAGAAGCACGGGGAGGAGAAAAGGGGGTACCTGAGAGAGATCTGGAAGATTAACCTTTACATTCATATACAAGGGCACCATAGAAAGACTAGAACACAAAGACACCATGTTTAGGATCTGATTAAAGAGCAGAGAAGCCGGTTGGCAAAGGCCTCTCCCATCTCAGAGAGAATGGGACCAGGCCTGTAAGAGTGAGAAGGTCAAGAAAATGGTGATGGAAACTGTGATGAAAGCACAGAAACATGGCAAGGGGTTTCTCCAGACTCACTGCAAGGTCAGTCCAGGTCAGAGCAGCAGCAGCAGTTAATGCAATAAAGCACTGCACCTGGTGCAGTGTGCAGCTCTGAACCCAGACACACTCTTAATCATATCCTCACACATCCTAACTTGAGCACATTTCTTCCTCTGTTACGTGGGAATGGTGATATTGTGTCCCCCTCTGTGGGTTGTGTGAGGACTGAGTAAGATTTCATATGTAAGGGGCCTAGCATCATACTGATTAAGCGGTAGTGGTAGGAATGAGACATTAATGTCTTTGACGTTCCCATTTTAAGTTCTAAGAGGCTATCTCAGGTGGAAAATATCTGGAAACCTGGGAAGAAATACTTGAGTGGTCCTTTCAGGGCTTGCAGTTTTAAGGTAAGTATCCACCCACTGGAGGGCATTTTTGATTTGGGGCATAGATGCTATTGTTGTATGTCATCAGGCTGTGTTCTTCCTCCAACCCTCGCCACATATCTATTTGCAGACCTAAGTTCATGTAAGGAGAAAGGATCTTGATGGATTTGCAGTCCTGATTTATTTAACTATCTGATGGTCAAAATCCGAAAAATCCGGCCCTAACCGAGTCCATATAGCAGGGCAGGACTACTGATTAGGTATGGGGAACATGTACTGCTGACCCTCAACTCGACATCAGGGTCCACCAGCCCATTACCAATGATGTGCCTTAGAGAAAACATGTGCGTGTGTGGTGCGTGTTGAAAGAACCTAACACTAGGAGCCGTAACACTCCAGACTTAGACAGTTTTATTGTCAGCATCTGGGTTCTGGCCTAAAACAGAAGAAAGAATGATCTTTCCTCAAATCTCAAGGCAGCAGCAACAAGATGGGGCTGGAGCCAGAAGAAATGGGGGGCATTTGATGTGACTATATATGGAGTTGAAACAGTCAAAGAGGAACTGGCTTCATCTCAAATCCCATGTTATTATTCTGCCTTTAGCAAGTGGGGTCAGATTTAACATTTATTTTAAAAAGGTCATATTAACCTTTTTTTTTTTTTTTTTTTTTTTGAGACAGAGTCTTGCTCTGTCACCCAGGCTGGGGGTGCAATGGCATGATCTCAGCTCACTGCAACCTCTGCCTCCCAGGTTTAAGCAATTCTTCTGCCTCAGCCTCCTGAGTAGCTGGGACTAGAGGTGTGCGCCACCACACCCAGCTAATTTTTGTATTTTTAGTGGAGACAGGGTTTCACTATGTTGGCCAGGCTGGTCTTGAACTCCTGACCTCAGGTGATCCACCTGCCTCAGCCTCTCAAAGTGAAGTGGCGTGGGCGGGGCTCGGTGGCTCACACCTATAATCCCAGCACTTTGGGAGGCCGAGGCAGGTGGATCACGAGGTCAAGAGATCAAGATCATCCTGGTCATCACGGTGAAACCCCGTCTCTACTAAAAATACAAAAATTAGCTGGGCGTGGTGGCATATGCCGGTAATCCCAGCTACTTGGGAGGCTGAGGCAGGAGAATTGCTTGAACCCAGGAGGCGGAGTTTGCGGTGAGCCAAGATCGCGTCATTGTACTCCAGCCTGGGTAACAAGAGTGAAACTTTGTCTCAAAAAAAAAAAAAAAAGGTGCAGTGGCATGAGCCACGGCACCCTGCTGGTCACATTGAAATTTATCCACCCAAAGGCAAATTTGGGTGTCATTCTTCCATGATATTTAACAGTCCTAGGACAGAAGACTTTTCTGAGTCTCTAACTTCAGTGGTGACATATTAACAATCATTATCAGTTATGAAAACAGGCTTGAGGACCATTGACAGTAATTAACATTCCCGATGCTGTGCTGGCACTGCTACCGGCAAATAATGTTAGCCACTGAGACATCTGCTAATCAGAAGGCAGTGGTTTCCAACTTTCCATTGCTTCTTTGACCCATGCATGCCATATAAATGAAAAGTTGTAAAAGAATAAAAGCTGAAATTCCTGTGCTGGAACAATATTTAGAAACCTCAGGGAAGAATCAAGATAAAAAGCAAACTTGATGCTGGTCCAAGGATCTTCCTCTTGGAAATATATAACAATAGGTCTAGAGCTTTCTCCGCTGCACTTTACTGCCAGAGTGTAGAGTCAGTGGTGGTCAGGGATTAAGTGGAGAAAAGAGGATTGAATTTTGTCCTTTCTCCTTTTGCTATGCTTGCCCTGACCCCTACAACCTCAAACTTTTGAACTAGGGGATTGGAAGAAAGATAAAAGTCAAGAGCAGAGGATTATGGGAGAATTCAGAAAAATATTCTGAATCCATGACTCTCAAACTTGCTTGCACATTAGAGTAAACTGGAAGCTTTAAAAAACACTGAAGCCTGGGTCCTAACTCAGGAGATTCTGATGTCAATGGCATAAAGTATGACACCAGGATTTTACAATTCTCATTAGGGGTGCAGCCAAGGTTGAAAATCATTGTTTTAAGTTTCTTGCATTTAACCTGAAAGTTGGGGGGATTAATTTGTGGTTTCCTCTTACCTGGTAAGATTTCATAATAATAGTGTTTCTTAGCTTTGGATAAATATTAGAATTACCTAGGCAGGTTTTAAAACATGCAATTCCAGGACTTCACCATAGTTGAAACTGAGGATCTCTGAGAGTAGGGCTTGAACAATGGCAGTTTTAAACCTTAATTCTCATGTGATCCAGGGTTGAGTGCTACTGCTAAGGCAAAGGTTCTCAAACTTTTAGTGTGCATGAGAATCACCTGGTGAGACTATTAAAAATGTATATTCTTACATCCTACTCCCTTAGGGTGGGGCCTGAGAATGTTATTTTTCACAGACAACACAGGTCATTTTGGTGATGGTGGTCATTAAGACCTTTCTAATCCATTGTTCTCATTGCTTTCTTGTCCTGACCAAGACGCAGTTTGCTCAACATAAATACAACCCTGTTCTTTGGTGGTCCTCAATTGAAGGGACAGGAAAACGAGGTAGTACCACCCTCCTACGTGGCATTTGAAAATGTCCTTGGTTGTTTTCTAATAATCATGTCTGGCGATGCAACAGATATTTAGTGAGCAAAGGCCAGGTATTCCAAACAGTCAACTCTGCAAACAAGAATTGTCCTGCCCAAAATTCTAACAGTGTTTCCAATGAGAGATGCAAGAAGGTGGAAAGGTTTGAATTGTGTGTGATCTGAAGTGTCAAGGTACAAACTTTGGTACTAGGCAGTCCTCAAACTCAGTAGCCATGAGATGTGAGGAAAGGTCCAAATGTTCAGGAAAGAAACCGAGACATGTAATAAAGCCTATCTCCTAGCTATCTCTATTTCTCTCTTCTCCTGTCTCTTAAAGGAGGAGTTTTAACCACACAAATTCCCAGCCCTGACCCAATCTCTTTTAAGATCCCAGAGATGGACCTAGTAGTCCCTTATTCAGTTCTGGTGAAGTCATAACACAAGCTGTCTTTCCACTGGCCACAGACCCTGTCATTCCTAGCTCGGTGTTCCTGGGGAGTTACTTGATCACCCGGGACCTGGAGTTTTCATTTGTAAAATCAGTAGCTCGAGTTGGATGATTTCTAACACCTATTTTATTTCTGACATTCTGATTTTATTAACAGTGTAGGAATTCTTATTCTGTGGAGAGAATAGCCTTCAGAATATTATTCCTAGTTGCTCAGTTGATACATGAAATACCTTGTTAAATGGAGCCAAACTTAAATCCACAATGGAAGACCAGGCTCACACCATTACTTTTTCTAAAGAAGGAATACATTTACTTGAATTCCTTCTCATGATCCAACAATTGTCACATGGACCTTACTTAAGGGCAGAGTTTAGTTCAGTAAAATATATTCACTTTTTATCGTTCGTTAAGCAGCATTAAGTTTGTAGTCTTTGTCCTAGATCAAGGTTTCTATTGACACTTTGGAGCCAGATAATTTTTTGTTATGAAGGCTGTCCTGTGCATTGGAGGTTGTTTAACAGCATTCCTGGACTCTACTTACTTGGTATTAGTAGTACCCTCGTGCAATTATGACAACCAAAAAGTCTCCAGACATGGCCAAATATCCCCTGGGGGGAAAAATCACTGTCCCTGATGTAGGGGTGTGATGACTAATACCCATTCCCTGTTCTCTAGGATCTCACAGTCCATGGTGAGGAGAGAGCCACTGCACAGTTAGTTATAATACCTCATGGAAGCATACTGATATCCATCACAGGGTATTTTGTGAGCAATCAGCCAGGGAAGTCCCTTGGCCAAGCCTTCATGGATGAGTAGAGTGAGCCAAATGAAGCAGAGGCAGAGGGCCAAAGGCGACGGCAGTTGCAAAGCCACAAAGGTGAGCAGCAGCGTGGTGTGTGTGAGGGATGTCTTGCCCATCTGCAAGGCAGCAGGCTGGCAGAGGTGATATTGAAGAGGCAGACAGCACTTTGTAAGGCTTCTCAGATGTTCTCTTCTAGGGAATGGGGAGCCTCAGGGGGCTCTGAGGCAGCGGAGAAACATGGTCAAATGTAAATTGTAAACAGACTGGATTTGCAGCAGATAGGCCTGGAGGCTTTTGAAATAGGTAATCCAAGAAAAAGAAAATGAGGGCCTGAGCCCAGGCAGAGGGTCAGGGACTGGAGAGACAAAAGAGGGGCCTGAGGGAGCACCATCATGGAACAGCAAGGGAGGCCCTTTTGTACCCATTGCTAGAGTTCTCCTGTTGCCCATATTCTCAAGGAAGGTACACAAACCATCATATGTATATATACTATATATCATTTTTATATGATGAAGTATTCTATATATCATTTATATATATACGTGATGAAGGTACATTCGATGAGGAGGTGATTAACCTAATTTTTCAACTAATTGTATTAGTCCATTTTCATACTGCTATGAAGAAATACCCAAGGCTGGGTAATTTATAAAGAAAAAGAGTGCTGGGCACAGTAGCTCACATCTGTAATCCCAGCACTTTGGGAGGCTGAGGTGGGTGGATCATGAGGTAAGGAGCTCGAGACCAGCCTGACCAAGATGGTGAAACCCCATCTCTACTGCAAATATGAAAATTAGCTGGGCGTGGTGGCGGGTGTCTGTAATCCCAGCTACGAGGGAGGCTAAGGCAAGAGAATCACTTGAACCCAGGAGGCAGAGGTTGCAATGAGCTGAGATCGTGCTACTGCACTCCAGCCTGGGTGACAGTGTGAGACTCTGTCTCAAAAAAAAAAAAAAGAAAAAGAAAAAGAAGTTTAATGGACTCACAGTTCCACATGGCTGGGGAGGCCTCACAGTCATGGCAGAAGGCAAAGGAGGAGCAAAGGCATGTTTTACATGGAGGTACACAAGAGAGCATGTGCAGGAGAGCTGCCCCTTATAAAACCATCAGATCTTGTCAGACTTACTATCATGAGAACAGCATGGGAAAAAACTGCTACTGTGATTCAGTTACCTACAACTGGGTCCCTCCCATGATATCTAGGGATTATGGGAGCTACAATTCAAGATGAGATTTGGGTGGGGACACAGCCAAACCATATCACTAACTTAATTAACCAGTGAAGCTTTTGATCAGTTTTTAATGTGTTGAGAAAGACAAGCCTACCTCAGTTTACAGATCTGCAGCAAATGGGTGATGTTTCTTCTAAAAAATTGTTCTCTATAAGAGAGCATGCCTTTGAATTTCCACATGCTCCTCAGCAGAGCCAAACAGTAGTGGGCCACTCTGGGATATTTCTGGAATCAGGAGGTCTTCCATCACCACCAGCTGCTAATGCTGCTGCCACAGTTTCAGTTAAATGGAAATCGAGAGATAGATGAATGTTTAAAGAAGATTGCAGAGAGAAAGCAAAGTGCATACAGCATATACTGGAATGATTGGCAATTGGCTCTCAGGTGTCAGGAGTATTAGGTTGGTGCAAATGTAATTGCAGTTTTTGCCATTAACAGCAATTACAATTGCACCAACCTAATAGATTGTTTCTCCCTGAACCTCCAAAATCTTTTCCTGTTGGTAACTAAGATAGGGCACAGGTAACTTTCAAGTTCCTTTAAGTCAGAGATCTTGCATCATAAGTCACTCTGGCCCTTCCATGGAGCCGGTAAATAGCAGGCATTTAATAAGTATTTGTGAAAATGAATCAACATGATGACTGCATTATGTTCTCCCTAGCCTAAATAAAACTCCCAAGAGGAAAAAAAAAAAAAAAAAAAANAAAAAAAAAAAAAAAAAAAAAGGCTCCCAGGAAGGACGCAGGGATGATAACTGAATTCTAATGGGAGTCCAAGTGGAGTCAAGCCAAGCCTAGAAAATTGGCGAAAGGGAGTATTTTGATATGCAGAGCTGACTCCAAGCAAACACAAGAATTAGACAAACTGTGTCTCTCTACCTTTGTTCTCATGACATCTCCTGGTTTCCCAAGCTTCTTACCTAGGTTCTTAGTTTGGATCACACCAGGTGGCACTCTGGGTCCCTTTACCCCATGCAAACAGCTCCTTTATGACTTATGCTGACAAGCTCTATGATCTTGGAGGGAGTACCTCCAGAGCTATTATTAGGTGATAGCGGACACCTTTCTTCTATAACTGAAAGGTTTTCTCTGCTTGGCTAACCCATATTATCTCTGTAAGAGTAGAAATTTCCTGCTGCAAAGTTTGAGTATGTAAAGACAGGATGGATGGCATTTGAATTAATTACACTGATTTCATCTGAAGGAAGTCTCTTATTCAAAATTATCTTCCTTTTCAGTAGATCATAGGAGATTTTTTCTTGAGTTGAGCTTTGTATTTAAAATGAGTTGCTTTACACTGGAACATAATATTCTTAGCAGATTGAAATCAACATTCTTGGAGTAGAAATTTTGCCTGGGACAGAGAGGAAAAAGGAGAAATGTTGCATTTTTACAGTAGACTTAGATGGCACGGCAGCAAAAGGTTGGGGAGCGGTTCATAAATGGAGATAGGAGAACAACAAGAGAAAGTGTAGCTTAGATTGGGATTGTTCTCTAGGGTCCTGGTGGCAACCAGTTTGTCCAGGGCTTTGTGGTTGAGTTCCAAAGGTCACACAAACCCCTTGGCTCAGCATCTCTAACTGAGGAGATGCTGTCTCTACAGTTCAACACCAAGTTTCTTTGCTACCCTTGTCCCCACCTCAGGGAAAGTTGGAGAAATCAGAAAGAGACTAACAGCAAACACAGGAAGATATTTCCTGAAATTCCTTAATGCTGCATGTAGAATTGCAGAGAGCTAGAGCTGGGTGAGCCTTTGGTGAGTCCCTAGTTTAATGCTTTTTTTTTTTCTTCCATAGCTGAGGCCAACAGAGGGTAAGAGCCCATTCCAGGCATGCTAGTTCTAAGACTAAGGTCTGTCCAGTATCTGAATGACTGGTGCTGAGAATGGGGTGTAGGATGGTCCTTTTTTTAGGAAGCCAGAATACTTATGTACACAGGAAGCCACACGGTGGCTGGGTGGCTTTAGTTAGACCTTTTGCAATTATTCATGCCGTAATTGAGATCTGGATTTTTTGCTTCCCATTAATGTTCGCTATTAGGTTTATTAAAGAATGTTTTTTAAGCTGACAAAGGCTTTCGAGCTGAGAGAGGGTGGGGCTTGAAGGAATGAGACAAGGAGACCAAGGCCATGCCTGAAGAAAACAGCCTCAGAACAAAACAGCTTTGGTAAACACTCATGAGGCCATTGCCAGATAAAGCTCTATTTTATATCTGTGTTTTGTTTCAGTATAAAAAGATGTAACAGATTTTTACTCCAGCTAGAAAAATCCCAGTGTAAGCCACCTTTTCTCTTTTTGGTCCCCTGCCTCCATTTCTGAGCCCCTCCCCAACTGTTCACTGCCTTCCTTTCAGAAGACCTCCCCCATCTCTGCCTAGTCCATCTGCATCTACTGCAAAATGCAACATTCCTCCTTTCTCTTCTCCATCCAAGACAAAATTTCAGTTCCTGGAATGTTGATCTCAATCCACTGAGGATATTAGGGTCCAATTTAAAGGAACTCATTTTAAACACAAAGTTCAGCTCAAAACTCCAGCTGCAAACTCCCACAGTAGATGTATCTAGGTTTAAGATGTGTGGCCTTAGAGCAAGTAAGTGTATCCCTCTCTCCTGAAAATACCTTAAACACAGATTCTCATAGAAATAAATCAGATAGAATTATTTTATGAACTATCCCAGCCTTCCTTCAGAACTGAAGATGGGCTGTAACATTCCTGCCTAGAAGTTTTTTGTTGTTAAATTCCGTTGTCGTTTGTAATTGACATACACTCCCTGTGAAGTTTTTAGAGAATAGAGTTCAATGGAATGAAAGATATATTACAGCAAACCATATAGATTGTAACAAAGCACCTTAGGCGTGAAAGACTTGTGACCTACAGGTGTGAGACAGAATGTCTGAAAAGTGCGCCCTTATTTTCAGTATCCTAAATGGCATGAGTGAAAACCCAAAGACTTAAGTCCTAATTCATAGCAAAAGATTTATGAATATAGCCCAAAGGTGTGTCTCCTAGAGTCACTGAGAAGAGACAGCCTCCAACTCAGACAAGACAGAGAGAGTAAGGGAAAACTGCTCAGAAAAGAGCATTATACCATGCTGTTTTACAAACAAGTCTTCTGCTCTTCCTCCCAAATACAAAATGTCTTTCTCTATAGCAGGTGCCTAGCATGAGCAGTCTTGTGGTGTTTTCAGTGTCCACAGCTGGATATACAATTCACTGGCTCCCGGGGAAAGCTGGATATTAGATCACACATATGAAATCGTGACAGGAAATTTTCAGTGGAAATCCACTGATTTTCATTTCTCTTGTTAAGCACAGATGAAAAGTTGCCCCAAAGCTTACAAGGTCGCTTCTGTACCTTGGTTTTTCAATTTATCATCCTCATCATTGGAGATTTTTTTCAGTTGAGCTCTGTATTTAAAATGAGTTACTTTACATTGGAACATAATATTCTTAGCAGATTGAGATCAATATTCTGGGAATAGAAATTTTTTCCTGGGATAGAGAGGAAAAAAAAGAAATGTTGCATTTTTATAGTAGACTTAGATGGCAAGGCAGCAAAAGGTTGGGGAGAGGTTCGGAAACAGAGATGGGGAACAACAAGAGAAAATGTGGCTTAGATTGGGATTGTTCTCCAGGGTCCTGGTGCCAATCAGTTTGTCCAGGGCTTTGTGGTTGAGGGGCAATTCAATCCACATGTTTCACTTCCCGTGTCCTTCATCTAAGCATCCCTGGAGACCACCTCAGCAGTCCAGAACAAGCCCCCGGAAACCCTGTAGGTCATCTCATTAAATGTGTATCACAGTAGTTTTTTAATAATTTGTTTGGCACATGAGTCTGTGCTAAAATCTGTGCTTTGATTAAACAATAAGGGAAGAATTCATTGAATGCATTTGACTCCACCATACCCATTTGTGTCCACAAAGGAATACTTTGGGTTCAAAATCATCAGGTAATAAGGAATCCTAATTACCTTATATCCCATCCCTAAGGTCAATTCAGTTTTAGTATAAATAGCACAAAGGTGAAAGCCTATTTCAGGCTAGGTTTAGAGAGCAGGGACCTGCCCAGAGTTTATCCTATACCTTCTACCCTCATCCATTTTATTTTCTGTATGTAAGAGAATGCTCGGGATTCAGCCCCTCATCAGTAGCAAGACCACCGGGCTTGGCCAAAGTCACAGCTAGAATTTCTTTTACTCATACTGTTCTTCAGGGACAGATCACTTAGCAAAGTACAGGATGTTTTTTTCAACAAGAGCCACTTCTAAGAAAGGGCTAGTGTTCCTAACAAGTATTTGACTTGCTTCACTGCCAATAAAAGGGGTAGGAGTGAGCTGCATTTGGCAGCCTCTCGATCCTGTTCACTTTATTAGAAAAGGCCTTCTTCATTTTCAGCCTTCCTGGAATCTTAATTTTTTTTGGCTTCCCCTCCAGGATGGTTTTGCTGGTCCGCCCACCATCCTTTGAGAAGGGTGGCCGAAAGCGAAACTGGAGTCACTCCCAAACCCAATACCCTTTCTCAGCCTCTGATCCTCATATCTAGACTCCTCCAGGGTTTGGTCTGCCCTTCAAACAGCGAACCTCATCACGATAGGCATGTTTGTCTTGAGGCCTTCTAACTCCTCGCTGGAGTTAATACAATATAAAGTCCATCAGATTTATTGTTTGCATTTGGCTTGGTCAGTGCACTCATTTTCTGCCAAGGAAAATATCAGCAGGGAGTAGAGACGAGTGAGAGAACCAAACAAACATAGGTTTACTCCTTACTAAACCAGAAAGCAAACCCACCATCTGTGTCCACATAACCATCTCCAGGAGGCTCACAAGTAAGTTCTCCTGACTTGAAGTTGGCAATTCCATATGCTTGGCAGAGGTTTTTGTACCTTCCTTTGTGCCTAAGAAGCTCTCTAAGATCTTGCAGAATTAGGAAAGCCTCTGAATAGCCTATGCGTTGTCTCCAAATCTCGGGGTTTTAGGAGGAATTTATTATAATTAATTTCCCATTCTCTCTTTTTTCCTCCTGCAAAACTTGGCTATGTGGCGGGCTCAGCTCCTCTCACAACATCCCATTCATCTCAGGCTCTTCTGCCCAAAGTTTCCTTTACCAGTCGCCAGTGCCTGGGGCCGGCTGCTGTTGCTGAAGCTCTTACATTAAGTATTCTTTCACTCCTGACCTCTGCTTCAGTTGGCTTCATTTTCTTAATATATTTTTATCTGAGATGGAATGAGAGTGCTGAGAGGATAAAAACTGTTCTCCCAAGGCTATGCCTACTTCTCAAACGAGAACTGAAAAATTGTCCAGTTAGCTGAGTTTCTCAGGCCTAAAAGCAATTTTCATCCGCGAATAATGAAAACTGAGCAAGAAGTAGGAGCCCAAGGAGACAGAATTCAGCAAACAATTGTCTCCATTTGCCATTTTCTTCTTGCCTGTAGTGACGAAGAAAAACTCCTCCAGTGTTTTTCCATCTGGGCTTATTCACATGGAACCTTTGCCCAGGATGTGGAGAGGTGGGGAGGGTAGGCTTAGAGGAGGCCAGAAGCACTCCTGTGGAAGAGTTCAGCTGGAATAAATGCACGGAAAACAGGGAAGCTCAGACCTGAGAAGAGCCCTTGCCCTGAGTTCCCCGGCATCCTGTCCTCTGCCCCCTCTCTGGGTTTTATGATGGTTTTTTTTGTTCCCCAAACCCAAAAGAGTGAAGAAAGACACTGTGGGCTTTTCTTCCTGATAAAAACCTTGTACCATCTGGCCACATAAACCAAAAGGTTCACCAATCCTCTATTCGTCAAGTTTCTGCCATTTCTCTAGGGGCCAGAAGCTTCCTTTCCCTGGAAATGGCAAAATATATGCCAGTGAGCCCTGGTCTGTATAAAGATACCACACTTTTCCTTCTCTGGCAAATACCTGACCTGTGTGTAGAGCTCTGGGCAACTAGACAACTCTTAGTCTGCTATTGGTGTCCCTGGCTTCCTCTCAGTAGATCTGCAACCAAAATACAGGTTCAGTTGCTTGCCACCTGTGCAGTCAAGTTAACAAGAGCAAAGCCTGGTATAAGGAATGTGATTTTTTTATTGCAAAGCTAGCTTAGGGGAAGAAGTCCAGGCTGCCTGCCTTATTTGTGCCACTTTGCTTTTAGAGCAGAAAGCAGGAACTTTTAAAAGGAAACTTGGCACGAATGGCATGGAAGGAAGGGCATGAGCAGGTGGGGGTCCACATGGCTCGCTTCATGCCTTATCTACCAGGTGGTCAAACTGGTGCCATCTCGGGCAGAACTAAGTTGTAAAGTGGGCTTGTCCAAGATACTCTCCAAGTGCGAGAGCATTTCACAGTGGGCATACTTTAGGTTGTAAATTGACTGTTGTCTTTTGAAGAAATCTCCTGGTAGGACAGAGTTCTGTCGTAGAGCTTTTAAATAAGCACATAGTCAGAGAAGCTTGCCTTGTAGGGAGTGTCTAGTGAAGGGAAGGTAAAATGTTATCATTGCATTTCTAAAGAGCTAAGTAGGAAGTGGGGAACAGGGAAAAAGGGGGGAAGAAAATAAAAAATAATTCATTCTCTATCGCTTAGAAAAAGATAAGAGGTATTTGGTTATAGAACTTCATGTAGTTTTCAACATTAAAAATTCCACTGCACTCTTGATGGGATCACCTCCCAGAAGCTGAGGGATGTGGTATCATTTTTCTTTCCTCTACTCTCACTCACAACATATATATTCCCCAACCCCCAGAGTTTGCCTTCTTATGTTATGAGCAGATGAACCCATTCATCCTTATAGCTCTAGTACCCACCTAATGGGGTACATTGCTCTCAGCAGGCCCTTAGCAAGCTCTAAACGGAATTCGGTAAGTGGCTGCTTTTTGTTCTTGAACACCAAAACACAAGAAATCAGACATAAGCATGATTTATTCTCATTCCTTGCCAACTTCATTTCAGTCTGTTCCTCAATTCCTTGCAGGCATTCCTGAGTGCCCAGGACTCTCAAACAGCTCTCTTTGCATTTTGCTTTGACTATAAAGTTTTCTCTCCTTTCTCATTCCACAATAAATCCCCAGAGAGCTGCCTCCCTCAGAACTGACATGTTAATGGGTGATGATAGCTGAATGCTATTAGAATAGTTGCATTTTATCTGATGCCTGTATATAAAAATAGAACTGGTTACCACCAAGAGCTATTGAGGAAGTTACTTTTGACCAGTGGTAGGCATTGCCAATGACACCAGTTTTATTTCATAGAAGTTTTTCTCTTCAGTGTGCTCATAAAGATGCACCTGGATGACTTGATGTTCTTTGATATTTAAGGACAAGTATGCCAGGAACTGTCTGTGTAGCTCAAACTTGCCCAAACAGTTGCCCCCGTCAACAGAAACAGCGAAACCAGTGCGCTGAAGAAACTGACCAGATGTTAGCATACAGAGTCAAACTGAATAGTTTATGTTGCGCCAGTTGGAGTCAAACCAAGACCCAGAAGTTCGGGACTTGCCACTGGGCACCAAAAAAAGGATTACTCCCTCTTCCCAGGAACCCTAGTTTGGCTCAGCTTCAGAAGTCACATTTCGTGATCTTTTCTTCTCTCTCTTCCTCCATGTCTCTGTGCAGACTGCCTTCATCCTGACTGTCTGTATTAGTTTCCCAGGGTAACCATAATAAATCACCACAACTTGGTGGCTTAAAGCGACAGAAACTTATTCTCTCACAGTTGAGAAGGCCAAAAGTCTAAAAATCAAAGTATTGGCAGGGTTGGTTCATACTGAAGGCTTGAAGGAGAATTCATTCCACGGCCCTCTCCAGGTTTCTGCAGGGTGCTGGGAATCCTTGGTGTTTTTGGCTTGGGGTTGCAGAACTCTAATGGCTGCCTTCGCCTTCACATGGCCCTCCCTTTGGGTCTTTGGGTCTGTTTTCCCTTCTCTTCTAAAGATGCCAGTCATTTGATTTGGCTCCCCAGCCCAGCCCCTACCTCTGGGATAATATCATCTCAAAACACTTAACTTAATTACACTGCAAAGACTATTTCCAAATAGGATCCCATTCAGGCACAGGGATTTAGGACTTGAAATATCTTTGGGGAAAGGGGTGGCACAATTCGACTGACTCCTCGGTCTAAAGGAAGCAATGTGAAGTGGTGGTTAAACATAGGACTTTGGAGATTTTTTTCCTCGGTTGGGGTCCCACTTCTGCCACTGACTGGCTCTGTGGATTTTGGTTAAGTGCTTTACTACTCTGTAACTCATTTGTAAAGACGAATGACACTCGTTTTAATAGAAGTATGAAAATCCCTTTTTACAGTGATAGGAAGTATTGAAATGTAATTAAACAGATGTAGTATCTAAAACAATTCTAGGACAGAGAAGTGATAAACAAATAGGAGATTCCTTTTCCTTTCTTTTGATCTTTCCTGCAGAGTGCAGCTTTGTGGGCTTCTTTGTGGGCTTCATGTGTCTCACTGTCTCAATGTCTTTCTGAGACAGTCACTGGGCACTCACATTGGTCAGAATGAACTTTTTTTTTTTTCCTAAGCAAATGCCAGATTTCCTAACCACATTGTAAGTAGACATCTAATTATTCTTGGCATGTTTTATAGAACCCCGTATGGTACTTTGCGTTCAATAGGTAATCAATGTATATTTGTTAATTATTATTTTATGAAAAATGAAAATCTCACATTTAAACACTTCCAAAGAGGGAGAAAAAACAAAAAACAAAAAACAACCTCCTTGGGAAATTCTTCCTGTGTGTAAAGGAAAGGCAGAGCCCACAATTTAAGCAGGTTGATGTTCCTCCTAGTCTGATAGTAGTTTGCTTTAGGCATGTGACCATTTCAGGCTGCTGGGAATTAAGTGGCTGGAACCAAATGGTATCAGTCATCTGGCCAGTCAAGATAAGGCCTAGGCAGCAGGAAAAGTGTCAAGTATGGTCTAGAGTCTGAGACAACATGGAGGATTCTCAGGATGTGGGCAGGAATGCTAACAGAAAGATTTGGAAAACAGGGTTCTCAGAAGCCTGGAGACTTGTTTTCCAAGAGGGTTTCTCAACAGATTTTGTTTTAATAACTCTTTGAAAGCAAGTCTTATGCTTTTCATTATTAAAGTGTCCAGATTACTTTAGTGTACTTGCTTGGTCAGCCCATCTGGGACTTAACTCTCTCTAGTCAGGCCCTCTCATGAGTCTGGCTGCAAGGACCATGACATCCTTTTCTGAGCCCCTCTTGCCCAGCCCAGCTTGGGCTGCCCTCTGAGAAACTTACCAGCCTACCATACTGAAGATAAATGTTGCTTGGCCCTGTCCAGATGACAGAGATTCAGCCATACCAGGTTCACACTTGCCTGAACAGCTTCCTCTTGGAGGCCAAAGACTGGTAAGGCAACAGATACCATTAGCTGTAAGGGGTATGCTGAGATCAGCTTGCAGTGTCTCCTGAGGGCCAACTGTGTGCATCTCTTCTAAACTCTGCATTCAATGACATCACATTAACAGCTTGAAATCAACTGGTGGCAGTATTTTCATCATGGAAATTGGCAAACTCTATAAATCAGGGCTCTCTCTCTTCTCAGTCCTCGTCCTACCCCACTTCTGGGCATGCTGACACAGTGTTCATTCACTCTTTCTGGGAAGACTCTCTTCATTCAGCTTCAAGGAGGCCATGTTTCTCAATCTGCTTTTCTCATGTCTTCTTCTGACACTGCAGTGCCTCAGGATTACATTCTTCAGCCTCTTCTCTGCCTGCACTGATTCCTTGGTGATCTCATTCTGTTACATGTCTCTAAATTCCATCTTTATGCTGAGGACTCAAAATGTATATTACCAGTTTGAACTTCTTTGATTTCCAGTTCTGTATATCCAGTTGCCCACTTTATTTTTCCGTTTGGATAGTAAGCAGACATCTCACCTTAAAATGACTGGAATTGAAATTCCCTCCAGAACCTGCTTGATCTACAGTCTTTTCCATCTTAGAATGGCAACTTCTAGCTTCTCAGGCCAAAAACTTTGGAGTCATCTTTGATGTCATTATTTCTTTCACAACCATACATGCAATACACCAGCAAATCCTGTTGGCTCTGCCTTTGAAGACATTTGGAACCTGACCACTTCTTATAATTGGTAGTAATTGCCCTCCAAGTCTAGATTTTTGCAACACTCTTTTAATTGCTCTCCTGTTCTCCCTTGTCTGCTTACCATTTTTCACTCAGGGTGAAAGCCCCACTTCTACTGTGTCCTTATTGAAAACCTGGCCCGCAGGATTCATGACCATAACAAAATTGTAAGGGATTAAGTGGTGAAGTCATTACACATTTTGAAGGTAGTTAATTCTGTGGTAAATGACCAGGCGAATGGTTCTAAATTCACTTGTATTGCTAATGTCATAAGACAAAATCACAACAAATTTGCTTTAAAGATCTTAATTTTTGCCGTACTTTTGAGGTCTAGGCCATAAAATCTTTGCCTAGACCAATGTCCTGAAGCATTTCTCCTATGTTTTCCTCTAGTAGTCTTATAGTATCAGATCTTACACTTATGTCTTTAATCTATTTTGTGTTGATTTTTGTATATGGTGAGAGATAGGGATCCAATTTAATTTTTCTGCATGTGGATATCCAGTTTTTTCAACACCAATATTTAAGAGAGTATTTTTTCCCCAGTGTATGTTCTGGGCACCTTTGTTGAAAATAGTTTGCTATAACTATGTGGATTTATTTCTGGATTCTCTGTTCTGTTTCACTGGTCTGTGTGAGTATTTTTATACCAAATATCATGCCATTTTGGTTACTGTAGCTTTGTAATATATTCTGAAGTCAGATTGTGTGATGCCTACCACTTTCTTTCAAAATAGAATGTCTTTCTATTTGTTTGTGTCTTCTTCAATTCCTTTCATCAGAAGGAATTTATTCAGTTTGATTAAATTTATTCCTAGACAATTTTTGTAGCTGTTTTAAATGAGATTACATTCTTGATTTCTTCTTCAGCAAATTAAGTATTGGTATATAGAAATATTACTGATTTACGTATACTGATTTTGTATTCTGCAACCTTATTAAATTCATTTATCAGTATAGCCATTATAGAAAACACTATGGAAGTTTCTTTAAAAATTAAAAATAGAACTACAATATGACCCAGAAATCCCACTACTGGATATTTATTCAAAGGAAAAAAATCAATATTTCAAAGGGATACCTGTACTCCCATGTTTATTGCACCACTATTCACAATAGCCACGATACGATATTAATCTAAGTGTCCATCAACAGATGAATGAATAAAGCAAATGTAGTATATATGTATACACAATGGAATACTATTTAGCCATAAAAAAGAATGAAATTCTGTCATTTGCAGGAACATGTATAGAATTGAAGGACATTTTTTTAAGTAAAATCAGTCAGGCACTGAAGGATAAATATTGCATGTTCTCACTCATGTGGGAGCTAAAAAGATGGATTTCATGGAGGTAGAGAAAAGAATGGTAGCTACCAGAGGCTATGAAGGGTGTATGGGTTGAAGAGAGGCTGGTTAATGGGTACAGACATACAGTTAGATAGACGGAATAAGTGCTAGTATTTAGCAGCAAAGTAGGTTGACATAGTTAACAAAAATATATTGTGTATTTTAAAATAGCTAGAAGAGAAGATTTGAAATGTTACTAGCTCAAATAAATGATAAACATTCAAGGTGGTGGATATCCTAAATACCCTGATTTGATCATTACACATTCTATGGCTGTATCAAGACCTCATACATACCCCATAAATATGTATAATTATTATGTATCAATAAAAACTTTAAAACATATATGAAAAACATTAATTGGCTTTATTTGTGATTCTATAATTGGGCAACACTTTATTTCATAAAATAGAATGAGCGTTCTGATGAGCCAAGAAGAGGAGGTTGGTTTTAGAGACAGGAAAGGGCTGTGGAAAGCAGAAACAAACCAACAAATGTGGATTGGTCATTTCAAAGCTACTTTTCATGTAAAGGTTAAAGCTGAGGGGACTTTCTTGTCATGCTGGCACTGGATCTAGGTCAGTGTTGGATACAGTGTCTGGGCCTCAGGGCCTACACAGATCACAGAAGCTGGTCTTGCACAACGTCTAAAAGGCCAGGCCAAACTATGGATTACCCAGGGGCGTGAGCCCGGGGAAGCCCTAGGTCCTTTCCTGGCATCTCAGAGGAGACCATGTCTTTCTGGCTCAGCATTGACCTGCACATTAATCCATTGGGTTGACTTTGGATCTTACAGGCTCAACGGGTGGTCTTTGGGAGCAGGGAGTGATCAGGACCCTGGTCAGATTCATATATCTGCAATCGAGCCCACTCAAGGAAATAAATGGAAAAATTTAGTTATTTTGGTTATTTGCGTTAATGTTACACATTATTATTAGGCCAAAGGCCTTCTGAGGTATATACTTGCAAGGTGATTTTTCAGCGTTTTTTTCTTTTTAATTCTCTCTCCTTTGATACATTTTAATGATGACTTGGGTATAAGGCAAGGTGATCCACTCTGCAGCACCAAAAGTGGGCAAGAGAAGAGATTAGAATGTGGCATGAGACTGAAAATCACTGTGGTGACCAGCTTCAGAGGGGCAGCTGGATTTGGCTCTGAAGGAAAATTCTGTTCCGTTTGTACAGCAAACAGGAGTCCATGGGGTTCCCATCAGCTAACATTGGGAGAGGGCTTCAGAGGCAGCACGGGCTGCTACTGTGCTGGTCTAGGGGATGGGGGAGGAGGGCAGATGCCTGCGAGACAAAGCAGAAGGGCCTCTAGACCTCAGACTGAGGGTCAGAGAAGAGTCACCTTCTTAAAGAGGCTGGGGAATAGTTGGGCTAGCAGATCAGAACAGGTCAAAAGAATAAGCACTATGGCAAAGGCTATTGTGGGTTTGGGGAAGGGGAGTGGGGATAAGGGGAGGAGAGCTCTGCAACTTGTGTGCGTAGGCTCTTTCTCAGAAGCCTAGGCTTGGGAGCTGATTGGCAGCAAGAACACACAGTAGGGAAAGCCCCATAATTGTCCTGGCTCCTGGCACTGGGACAGTGACTTAGTTCTCTTGGCGAGGCTCTCTGAGAGTATCACCTGGGCAGAAGTGTAAGGAGCACACCTGGTTTTGGCCAGTCATTGCCATCTCCGCAATAACATGACTGTGGGTCAATATCATTATGCAACTTTGTGACTTGGTCATTGAGCAATGAACAAGATCCTATTTGAAAGCCAAGGTCAAGCTTACAAAGCAATGCCAGCTTATAACATCGCCCAGGTTAATTTAACACAGTTGAAACCAAGTCATATCTTTACCATCCAGGAGTGAATTATCCCAGGCACAGGGAAAGATGAAGTAGGAATATTTCTTTTGGGGCCTTCCATGTCTAGTTTCAGAGACATCATTCAGCTCCCATCTCGTTCTATATTTCACCCCCAGCCTGTACTGTATTCTCTCAGGGCCATGACTCTTCCTTTAGTTTTCCTCCATCTCTCTCTCCTTCCTTTTTACTTCAAATATTTTTTTGGTAACATGCAATGTTTTGTTTTAGTTTCTTACATTAGGTCATTTAGGATAATACCCTCCAGCTCCATCCATGTTGCTGAAAGGACATGATTTCATTCTTTTTTATGGCTGCATAATATTCCATGGTATATTTGTACCTCATTTTCTCTATCCAGTCCACTGTTATGGGCTCTTGGGTTGATTCCATATCCTTGCTTTTGAGAATGGTGCTGCAGTGAACATATGAGCGTATGTGTCTTTAAGACAGAATGAATTACTTTGCTTTGGGTATATACTCAGCAGTGAGATTGCTGGGTCAAATGGTTGTTCTATTTTGAGTTCCTTGAGAAATCTCCAAACTGTTTTCCACAGTGGCTGAACTACTTTGTGTTTCCACTAATATTGTATAAGCATTCCCTTTTCTCTGCAGCCTCATCAGCATCTGTTATTTTCTGTCTTTTTAATAATAGCCATTCTACTGGTGCGAGATGGTATCTCATTATGGTTTTGATTTGCATTTCTCAAAATTATGGAATGCTGCATAATTTCATCCTTGAGAAGGGGCCGTGCTAATGTTCTCTGTATCATTCCAATTTTAGTACATGTGCTGCTGAAGTGAGCCACTGAATATTTTTTGAACACCCACTATGTGCCAAGGGTAGAGGAGAAAGTCTCTTCTCACTCATGGATCTTACATTCTAGTTAGACAAGACTATTGCAAACAAATCAAGACCCATTGAACATATTAGGTGGTAAAAGGTGCCACGAAGGAAAATGAAATAGGGGGCCAGGTGTGGTGGCTCACACCTGTAATCCGAGCACTTCGGGAGGCTGAGGCGGGCGGATTGCCTGAGCTCAGGAGTTTGAGACCAGCCTGGGCAACACAGTGAAACCCTGTCTCTACTAAAATACAAAAAATTAGCTGGGCATGGTGGCAGGTGCCTGTAGTCCCCTCTACTCATGAGGCTGAGGCAGGAGAATTGCTTGAACCCAGGAGGCGGAAGTTGCAATGAGCTGAGATCACACCACTGCACTCCTGCCTGGGCGACAGAGTGAGACTCCATCTAAAAAAAAAAAAAAAAGAAACAGGGGAAGGGTATAATAATCAGAGTGGGTGTCCAGGGAAGACCAGTCTGACAGGATGCCCTCTGACCTTGGAAGCAGTAGGGGGAAGCCACACAGGTATGTGGGGTGAAAACAAGGGGGTCCCAAGGCCTGAGGTGGGAGCTGTTCTTGAATCATGGGGAGGTCAGTGTGGCCACTGCTAAGTCAGACGGAGAAGAGGTGGGAAGAGATGAGGTCAGAGGGAACCGAGGGTCAGATGGTGTGGTAAGAGCTGGCTGTATCTGACTCAGCTTCAGGAATCTGTCTTCTCAGGGTCAGTTTTCTTAGTGGCTTCTTAATGACTGAAGAAGCATCAAAACTAAAATGAATGATTCTGAAGTGTCCTTTCAAGTCTAGGGGAGAAATGCTTGAACAAGGAGCCCCTCCCTTCAAACCCCACCATAGGTGTCTGCTTTTGAAAGCTTTGCTTCCCTTCTCCTCTCTGAAAGTTGTTTCCAGGCTGAAGCGCTGCAGGGGTGGCAGAAGAAGGGGGACTTCCTGCAGCAGAAACAGAAAACACCAGACTGTTCTCTGGCAGTGAGCCTCCTCCCACCCAGCAGACATCTCAGGGTGGGCGGTGAGGCAGGAAGTGAGTGACACGCAGTATGTGACCTGGCCCCACTGCCCCTACCCTCCTCACAACAGGCCTCAGCTTCTTGTGACTTGAAACCTCTCAGGTGTCAACCAGGTCTTTTTCCTGAAACAAGGCAAGCCTTGGGATTCTGCAAGCCTTGAAAAAAATGTGCTCACAGACTTGTTGTGATCTCATGGCTCTCACTTGCTTTTCTGGAACTCTTTCACTTTGCATCTGTGGGGTTGAATCGCCAAAAAATGTCCAGCTAAGTTTGAATGTCAAAATAAATTATTGACCATTTTGTTTTTCTGCTAAGAATGGTGAATCCAAGGAGCCAAGTGGCATTTTAAGAAGTATGCATTTGACATGTGGAACAAGAGACAGCCTTTAGTGCAAACAGGAGTCAGTGGCAGTATTTAGTCAAAAGAGGGATAGAACTCATGCTCTCTTTTCTTTCCTTTTCTTTTTTGAAGGACCAAGTTCTTGACCGAAAGTTCTATTTTTGTGAGGAATGAAGGCCTTTGTATAAGGAACGATCATTTTTTCCCAGTAAAAATGATTTTTTTTTCTCCCTTAAAAAAAAAAAAATCTAAGAGCTTCTATTACTAAAAAAACTACCTAAGAACTTCTGTCTTTCTACTTGCATGTGTTTGAGATACCAAAACTCACCCAAGAAACAGAAAGAGAAAATATCACATGAGCATCAGGAATAGATAAAAATGACTAAAACCAACAAAGCCAACTTACCAAAGAGATTCTGTCTTGTCCAGATGGGTGCATCCTTGGCCTTACTTGCCTGGTGATATCTTTCTGCCTCTGACATCTGCATCATCTTTTGTACCTTCCCTCACTTGAGTTTTTTAACCCCAGACTATTTACTGGATTTTCACCTTTATAAGCTATCACCAACTCTGTAGAAATTTCTGACATCAACTCACTTCTGGTCACCCGTCATTGCTTCAGAGTCGGTCTTGGTAATTACCCTCACGTCCCCAGGCTTACTCTTTTCACTACAATGCCCAACAATATCCCGCTCTTACAAATGCTGACCCTATTCCACCAAGATAACTGTATCCCAGCCCAGCCAGGGGCCAGACAATATAGTATGGAATCCCTTGAAAATGAAAGTGCTCCTGCTAGATATGAAGCATTAAAAATCAGGTGAAGACCCAGGATTTGTGATGCCCTCGATGACAGAATTGTTTTGATTCCTTTTCATGGCTTACAGATGGGAAGGACAAAGGCAGCCACCAGCTCCAACATTAGATATTTTTTGATGATGGTTTGTAGTTCATCTTCCAGGGACCAAAAGATCAGTTTTAATATTCCAGTTACATTTTGAAGGCAGAGGCAAAAAATTCTTCTGAGAATCCTAAGGGCAAAGATCCAACTGACTCTGTTTCTGTGTTACTTGATTTTCTTGCTGCCTTAGCAGCCCCTTCAGCATCCTCCTGTACTTAGGCCATTTGTTAGAAAGGTAGAGTGAGAGCTAAGCATAAGTATAAAACAGAATCGTGGAAGAATACTTTTTATTCATTATTTACTGATTCAATAAATATTCATTGAACACTTACACTATGATTGATACTGGAAATATGAGTGTACCAAAACAGACACAATTCTTGATTTCATGACAGTTAAAATTCAGTAGGGATGTCATACATGAATGAAAGAATCATGGAAATAAATGTGAACTTACAAATGTTATAGGGACTACAAATGAGAGGTACATTGTGCCAATGTGAGCATAAGTGTGAGATTGACTGGTCATGGGGTTCAGGGAAAGCTTCCCCCAGAAAAGGACAATTGATTTCAGATCTGGAGGAGGTGATAAGGAGAGAAGCAAGTATTTAATACAGATGGAATAGCACAGGCAAAGGCCAGAGGCAGATATGCTTCAGGAAATCCAGAACAGATAGGACCAGAACAACAGAGAGGGATGGGAGAGGGCAAGGAAAGCATGGAAGCATGAGTTAGGTAGGGACCAGCCCATGTTAATGATTTTTGTTTTCACCCAAAAAGCAGTGGACAACAATGGTAGCCAAATTTAAAACTCTGTGTGTGTGTGTGTGTGTGTGTGTGTGCACGTGTGTGTGTGTGCATGGAGAGAGAGAGAGAGTAAGAGAGAGAGGAATACACACATACACACGCACACAGAGAGAGATACAGAGAGATAGAGAGAAAGAGAGAGAGAGAGAGTGAATCAGATTTGCATTATTAGATTTGCATTTCAAAAATATAATCCTGGCAATGATTTGGAGAATGGATCGTAGCAGGGTAAGATTAGGTGCGCACAATAAATTTGGAGCTATTTCATAATGCAAGTGAGAGATGGTGGGAGCTAAAAACTGAGTAGTGGCAGAGAGAGATGGTAATAAAGAGAAGTGGAAATATAAAATCAGCAAAATTTCACGATGGAATGTATATGGGGGATGAGGAAGACAGAGGTGTCAAGGTGCCTATATTTCAAGTGTGCATAATTGAAGTGATGGTGGTGTAATTCACTGAAATTTATATCACTGGAAGAAATTCCCTATTTCATATTGTGTATGTGTGTGTGTGTGTGTGTGTTTGTACATGTAGGCAGGCCAGAGAAATCACAATATTGGTTCTGGACATAGTGAGGTGGATGTGTTACTGAAACAAGTAGCAATTAGTCTTGAGTCAGTCAGAGAAGGGGTCTCAGCTGAATTTATACAGTTTTGAATCATCAGTGTATAGGTGGTGATTAAAGCAGAGGGTGTAGATGAGACTGACTAAAGAGAAAATGTAGTGTGAGAAAAGATAAAATATAAGATTGAGCCATGAGGATCTCTGACATTCAAAAATCAAGTCGAGGATAATGAGCTTTAAATAAGATGGATAGAATCCCAAAGAAGTAGTAGGAAAACCCTAAGATAATTGTGTCACATAAGCCAAGAGAAGGAGGTTTCCAAGAATCTACAGTAACAAGCACACAAACAGAAATTACTAGACACGTGAAGTAGTAGCAAAATGTTACCTATATCCAGGAAAAAAATTAACAGGAAATAGAAACAGACCCAGAGATGCTGGAATTAATAGACAAAGACTTTAAAACAGCCATTATGAATATTGTTTAAAGGTTTAAATTAAAAGATAAATATAATGAGTAAACAAATGGATAAGCTCAGTAGAGAAATGAAAATTATAATAATAATAAAATATGTAAAATAAAAAGTTCACTGGATGGGCTTGGCAGCAGAGTGGACATTGCAAAAGGAAGGATCAGCGAATTTGCAGACAAAGCAGTAGAAAGTATCCAAATGAAAGCTAAGAGAAAAAAGGCTAGAGAAGTCGTCTCTGTTATCTGTGAAATAGAATTAAGGGTTAAAATATAAATGTAATTAAAATCCCAGAAAAAGAAGAGAGAGAGATTCGAGATAAAAAAGAAGAGAGGTAGAGATTAAGAAAATGTTTTGAAGAAATATGCAGTCAAAATTTTTTCTACATTTGATGAAAAATATTAACATGCGAATCTAAGAAGTTCAATGAACACCAAACAGGAATGGAAAATGATGGCAGCTGCTTGACTCTAAATCTCCCCATACAACTTACAAAACCCTGAAATAAGTAGAGCGAAAATAGAAAATAGCATTATGGCTTTAGCATTATGAAGAATTGGAGAATACTACAAGCTTTAAATTATCAGCAAGTAGAAAAATGAACCACGTTCTAACAGTTACCTTTGCCTACTGCTTCAAGCCTATGGGTATGGAAAGTGAAGTAGGGAAGTATTAAATAACTGTATCAAAAATAGTAGAGGGGCATTAAGGGCTTACATAAGATATGGACACTCTCAAAAGAAAGCCCAACCAAGTTAAGATATGCTCTGCGCAATTTGGAACTTGGCAGTTCATACCACCAGCTGCAGGAAAAGATTTGGAAATGAGTGAGGCCCAGAAGTGGCAGCCCTGGAGAAGCACTGCTTCTTAGGGAGAATGAGATACAGAAAAGTGGTGGTATTCCTCGGTGAAATAGCAGTGAAAGGAAAGAAGGAAAGAAAAGGATCAAGTTAATGTTTCTAGGAAAAAAGACAGAGTAGCCCCTTTCATTTTCTTCCTAACCTCACAATCAACATCTTCCATAAAAAAAACTTCACAGAAAAGGTTAGAACTGAGAGGAGGTGCTGCTGTCCCATGAGGAACTCTCTCCACAGAATGAAGATGTATAGAAACACAGCAATCATATCCAGATAAAATTGTTGTAAAAAGTGAACCAAGGTAATTCAGCTGAAGAAAATACTCCCTCACCTCAGGGGCAGGGGCAGGGGCAGGTGGAGGGAACCATGAAGCTGAGGAAAATTGTAACATAATACTCCCACAAAAATTAGTTTTCCTCAAAATAGAATTTGGAGATATATAAAAAGAAAACACTTTGAATCAGAAATATAAAACCCAGCAACACAAATGAATCAAGAAAGAAAAGAGAAAGAAATGTAATGATAGTCATTGAACATAGGAAGAATATCAAAGAAAATAGCAAAATCATACCAGAAATGTAGACAAAATTATGAAGCCCAACGGAGAATAAATTTAAAGGGAAATTTACTAAAAGGCATTGAAAACCAGCAGGAAAACAACAAGAGAGCAAAAGGGAGGTAAAGAAAGAAGTAAAAAAGATCAAAGGAAAGTGATTGAAGTGGAAGACTGGCCGCGGATGTCCAACAGGAGTTCTTGAATGAGGACAGCAAAACAACGGAATATAATTAGTATGTAAAATGATAATCAAAGGAAATTTTCTGGAAATAAATCAAAAACTGAATCTACAAGTGAAAGGGTTCACTTGAAAAAGTTGACCTGGCATAATCATATCAGAGCTATATCCTGGTAGAACTGTTAAGCTTTAAAGAGAAAGAAAAGAATTCTTATGGCCTTTTGGAGGAAACACACAATAGCTGGAAAGGTGAAGAGGATTAGACTGACATTGCATTTCTCAACAACATATAAAGCAAGATGTGAGTGAAACAGAACTTTGAGAAACTTGAGAAAATGCAAGTCAAGAACTTTATATCTAGCCAAGCTGTTCTTCAAATATTCACGATGTAGAAAAACAGTTTTGAAGATCCACAAACTCAAGAATACTGTGCCCACATGCCCTTCCTGACGAATCCACTGCAGAATTAATTTTGCTTTATTCAACTAAGAGCTGACTGGGGACACTTCAGTGGGAGGATTGAAGGTGAGCATGTCATAAATAGATCTAGGACTAATACAAGGCTGGAGATATGGGCATAAGATAGGTAGTTAAACATTGTATTTTCTAACAGAATAGAATTAACGCAATTTTTTAAATGGGAGACGTGGGTAAGAAAAAAGAAAGTAGAATAAGATTATTGAGTTTACACCAGAAGTAATAGGAAGTCAAAAGATACCACTTAAAACTGACAGAGAGTAAAAGATCTTTTGTTCACAGGACGGTCAAATAGACCTAATAGCATAGCAGTTCTAGGTGAGTGCTTAGAGTGAAACCTAAGCATCCCAACAGCAGCGACTTTGCACCAACCACTTACTATGTCAGCTGCCTGCTGGTCACTGTATAGTAAGCTTTCACTGCAACACTGAGGAGCAGGTATTATTTTTATAGATGAGCAAATTGAGACTCAGAGAAGTTAACAATTAGCAGTAGGTCACTTATTGTAAGTGGCAGAACCAAGCTTGAAATATAAGTGTCTTGACACCAAGACAACGTGTCTTTGCTGCTTTGTGGTAGGACACTGTTTTCCTTCTGTATCTTTTTCCTTCATCAGGTTCTAGCCCAGAATACCGGCCAGTTTTGAGCTATTTACCTCTATTGGAATTTGTCAGCATTGAGGAAAATTGCGAATTTGCCTGTCCCTGTCTCCAGGAAAGAGATGAATCAATCAACTCTGAAGAATCAAGATTTCTAGAAGAACTAAAGTCCCCTTGCCTCCTTCTTTCTCAGCTACCCATCAAGTTAGAGACCCCATTGGAGAACCAGAAGGGACATTCTCTACCCTGTCTGAAATCTCGGTTGGTAATCCAGGCTTCAACAACCGCAGCACAATGAGAGACAGCAAAGAACATCCTGGCCTTTGGCAACCCCTTGCCTTGTAACATACCGAGGTTAGTCAGACCCAGGACAATTGAGAAGGGACTCTTCTTCCACAACTTGGTGAGTGGAGGCAGGGAAGACCAGCAACCCCAGCAGGTAGGCCACATAGCCTGAGTTACGGAATCTAACTCCACTCTGTCTTCCAAATGTTTCTGGGATGTCAGCTCTATGGCAGCCTGAGGAGCATATTCTGAAGCCATTCCCCTCACAGAGATCTCTGACTCCTTTCAGCTACTTGGTGTTATTACACTAAGAGAATATGAGCACCTACTTACAGCAAATGTTGTAGTATAAAACAGTTCGCCCAAGAGCCTATGTTTCTTTAAAAGCCACAAGGCAATGCAACAAGAAAAGGTATTTTTAAAAGATCTTCAAAATAGGCTTGATAATTGCATCATTTAAAGGACCTCAGGAAAGTGTCAATGCTACATAGGTCCTGGGACGAGGCACTTGAACTCCATGCCTTGGTGAACTGCCTTTCTTTTAGCTCTTCTGCTTAGAATCACGATATCCCCAGCGTATGCTGAATTTTGAAGGCAGATTAGCATTTTTGGCTTTTCCATGCTGGTATCACCCTATTCCTTGGGGACTCCAGGTTCTCAGCTGTAGAAGACTCTCAGAGCAGACACACATTGCCCAAACATACTACCCTGCACACATGCTAAAGTCCGAGGCCCCTGTGGAGTTGTATTTTGTACTCCTCAGCCCCAGACCGCTGTGTCCTGCCCAGGCCTCCATCCAGCCCTGATGGAGGCCCTCAACCCACACAGGCACCAGAGTTTGGCAAAGTGTCCCATGCACATTAACTTTTGCGTCAGTGGTGCCTGCCCACACACCACCCCACACACCCAGCATCTGCAATGTCTTGGAGCCTATTAATGAACTAATTAATATATCTTACATATTCATGATATGGTAAATTCACGGGCTCAGGGAAGCTTATTTTGTATTTTTTCTAATTTGTGCGTCTGCTGGACAGTTACCAAGACCCTGCTGCAGCCGTTTACATTTAATGTCATCAGGAGGCAGTAAATATAAATATGCAGTAAATGTGCAGCTGTCCTTGGGTTCTGCACAAGCAGTACTTTAAAAATAAATAACAAGCTAAAAGAACAAACTTAAGAGGGTAATTTCCAACCTCCTTCATCTCTCTAACACTACGAAGCTTTGCTGTGTTTGTTGCATCTTTTGGCATTGTTCACATGCTACTTGCCTGGATTCTGTTTCTTGAACTTGTTTGGAAATGGAACCATACTGGGGGATGATGCTTCTGAGTTCCTTATAACCATAGCCTTAGTTTCAGACTGTTCCCTATAGTAATAATGAAAAGATTGAAAAACATGCTGAAAATATTTAAGAACATGGTAGCTTCAAAGACATTCTCTGAAAGGATAGGCTGGTCTGCACGCTGGCTGTTTTGTTGCTTTTCTAAACTTGGGTGAACCCCTGGAAAAGAAGCTCCAAATGGGGTAGTTCTGCCAGCCCAGGATGGAGTGAGGAAAGTGGCCTGGACGCAGGTCTCAGATGGAGCAAGGTGGATAAATCACAGCTCTGCTGGAGACAAGTGTTCAGGGGAGCATGGGTCACTACTGAGCAGAGCTGGGGTCAGGCAGGTTGAAGGAAAGGCACAAGAAAAGGACCCTTCCCTGTCTGCCAAGGTCATCCTGCTGCTGCCTGAAACTTTCTGTTTGGCAGGAGAGGCTCATATTTCTTCTCTCTAAGACAGGACGATAATACATATTTGGTGATACAATTGAGAAATATGATATTGGCAAGTTGCCAACCAAGTGCCACCTAGCATCCTTTCTCCTGTACTAGTCACATGCCCATTCTGCATGGCTGCTGCTAGCCCCATCCAAGAACCGGGGTTCCAGCCTGGCAGGGTAAGTGTGCCTCCCATGCTTTAAGCCAGATAATTTAGGAGACTATGATCTGTTGCTCTGTCAGTCTGAAAGCTGAGGGCTCTGAAGGGCAGCTGGTACCCATTCTCTGACTCTCACTCCCAAGAGCCATCTTCTTCCTGGGTCAACATATGGTTAGTGCTCTAGGCCCCTCCTAGGAATTGGAAGTCAACACTGTCACAGAGCACTTAGGAGATACACAACTGCCAATGTGTGAGGTTTGCCTTCCTGTATTTTCTGGGCCCATGTTCAAGCATGGAACTCTAGTTCGTAAAGGGTTTCATTCTTGCAGGAGTCAGCAAACTATGGCCTGTGGGTGGAGGGCCAGATGGGGCTGGGCTCATTCATTTATATACTGTCTAATGGCTGCTCAAAAATCACAGAGTTGAGTGACTGAGACAGACTGGAAGGACACCACAGGCAAAAAATGTACTATCCCACCCTTTACAGAAATAGTTCGCAGGCTCTTGCTTTAGAGTAAGTCCAGTTGTCCTGAGGGCAATGGATTGTCTTTCCATGCAGGTTGGCCACTGCTTCTGGGTAGGGGTGGAGAGGGAGCCCATCTCTCTAGTTGATTCTGATGAGAATAACCAGAGTGGTCCACCTGGAATGTGAGCCTCTTACCTTCTGGGCATCTGGCATGCTCAGTTCTTCCACAGAGCAGGAATAGAAGCTCCTCCCAGCAGGGCTTCTTGACTATTTGAGACCACTGTAAAATAAAAGTAAGAACAAGTGATTCGTGTTTGTGTTTCCTGTCAGATGAGTCTGGTTACCAATACTATTAAGCTGTTTACCACTCACTTTGATGCAGATACAGCTGTGCTCGTGTTTCAGCGCTTCATGAAACAGGCCTGTGCCTTCAATCAGAGGCAACCCAAATGACAAAATTGCCAATCCTTTCTATCTGTAGCAGCCTAGGAGTTATCAAATAACCTTAATTCCTATTAAACTCCTGCCTATTTACCCTTGCCTGAACCTTGAGGAAATATCTAAATGCAAACCATCACAGGTAATCTCCAATCTCACATATTTTTCTAGAAGAATCATGTGTTAGGAGAGGTTGATTGATGGCTCAAAAGTCACCAGTGCTGATTCCTGTATTAGCAACCATAGTCCAGGTCAATGCTTAGAACTGGCGTGGGAAGATGTTCTCAAAACTGCAGCTTTGTGCCTTTGTGGTTATGTAACGGCCTCCACCATACAGAGGATTACTACAAATGGGTGCTTCCTGCTGTTCTCTCATGTTGACGAGGCATTTTATATTCTGGATAAATATTTTGGAGGAAGGAGGTTGGTAAAGGTTGGTAAAGTGAAGAAGAGAGACACTTTAACAAAATATTTGTATTTATCTGGTCTCTAACATGAAATCGGCATATTTTGTGGTATATTAAGCCATTTTGTAAGTTATAAACAATACTAGCACAGTAAGTCCTCAATGTCATTGGTATGTTCTTGGAATCTATGACTTTAAGCAAAACAACACACAGCATGTCCATAAATAATGTCATTTCCTTCAACATTTTGTTATAATATTGATGAGCAAAAAATGTTTTTGTTATATGTCATTTTG
Organism: Cebus imitator; assembly: GCF_001604975.1. Taxonomy (NCBI): domain Eukaryota; kingdom Metazoa; phylum Chordata; class Mammalia; order Primates; family Cebidae; genus Cebus; species Cebus imitator. The sequence continues at coordinate 941,605 of NW_016107862.1, forward strand.
CTTAATCTTGTAGTTTCCAAGAACCTATCAGTGGCATTAAGTGAGAACTTACTGTATAATAACATTATATTAGAGTTTAGTGGGCTCCCAAGAGATCTTCTCTCACTGAGTAGACAGTTCTCTCTTTTAGAGATAAAAGAATTGAGCCTCACAGAGGCCAAATAACCAGTCAGGGTCCCATCATGTTCCCACCTACCATTCATCACCAAATCCTTAGTCTGGCTGTAGAAAACAGAAAAGATTTATTTTCTCAAAAGTCAACTTTTTAAGATTACATTGACCCTAATAAAAGAATTCAGAAAGCAATTCCTAGACTCAGCCTTTTCTGCTTATTGCCACCACCACACTCCCCCAGTCATATGACAAGAGTCATTTGTAGTAGGAAGCAAAACCAGAAATGTACTAGAGCAACCTTTGTATGTCCTTCCTCACCACACTCCCACTGGGGCCCATGACAGTGAGTGGCCACATAAACAGTCCCCACATCTCCAGGAGTCCCCTTGGCTATGGCTACTGGAATGACTCATCCTTCTCCATCTGTAGCCCAGGCTTTCCCCTTCTCCTTAATTTCCATGAGGGTGCAGTCTTAGATCAGATCTTCCCCCAGGGGACAGAACTACGGCCCATCCCTAAAAGGTCTTGGATGTGGTATAAATCTAATCATGGGAGAAAACAGAATTCAGTTAGAGGCAACATCAAGGGCAAACTTGAAGGGGAGCAAAAGTCACAATATGGGTGTGAGAACTGGACCATAGAGTTACAGAGGTCATTTCGTCCCCACCACATCTTCTTTGTGAATCTTTGCCCACTACCCCAAGGGGCAATCATGTGGCTCATGGCCCTCAGAATAGACCCATTTTAAACATGATCTACTTTAACCAATCGGACTTCTTTATCTAGAACTTAGAGTTGGGGCACAGAGAGCCTGAGCGCATTTACTGTCTGTGAGTGTTAGACTTACAAGATTCCGTGGGCTCAAGGACTGAGTCAGACAGTCATTTAAGGTCATGTGGTGACAAAGTATGCTGGACTGGAGGGAGAGGATGGAGCAGATAACTCTACAAAGATAACTGAGAGAAAGGGAGGAGGAAGAGCGGCTCCGGACTCTAGCCCTTCAGTGCCCCAGATGGAATTCCTCAAACTGGGTTTCATAGTATTCCCTTATCAACGTGCAAGTATTCCCACTTATTTAAGTTATTCTGAGTGGGTTTCTGGCCCTAGCAACTGAATGCTCCCCCACCCTAAGATGAAATGGCTAGGGTGGAGCTGGGGGACAGAGGCAATGAGTGAGGGAGCTAGAAGGCCTTTTCCAGAGAAAGTAGATCTTAGAGTTCAAGCATATGCATGCTATCCACACGTTCCAAAGTTTAGGAGATAGCCCTATTTCAAATGTGCCAGCTTGCCCAAATTTCTGTTTAGGCAAATGTGGCATATCTGTTTACGTACAGAATTTTAGCATTGGGAAGGCCTCCTAAGTAAGACACAAACCTGGAGACCCTAAAGTAAAGAAAAGATTGACAGATGAGACTACCTCTCCCTAAATTTTAAATTGCCTTTGACAAAAGGCACTGTGAGCAAAATTAAAAGTGAAAGGGCAGCTTGGGATCTAAGTAACAGCTGGAGACCCCCTACACCCTACAGACTCCCCCTGCTGCAGATCAACTCCCTGTACACTACAGACTCCCCCTGCTGCAGATCAACTCCCTGCACACTACAGACTCCCCCTGCTGCAGATCAACTCCCTGCACACTACAGACTCCTTCCTGCTGCAGATCAGACCTCTGGACAGGTCCAGCCCTGGCTTTGTGGCTGTCATGACTACTGAAAATGTTGTAACTGTTGGCAGCAAGAACATGACCTCTTGCTGTCGCAAAATGAGGAAATGAAAGGGAAAAAAGAGGAAATGGGATTAAAAGAAAGATGGATGATAACAACAGAGAGGGAGCAAGAAGTATTGAGAAAGATGAAAAAAATGAGCTGTTTATCTCTCCTCTGTATCAGGGCCCTCTCCTTTGTGCTACCCTAGTGATGCACTGTATTAGTCCATTCTTACCTTGTCACAAAGAACTACCTGAGACTGGGTAATTTTTAAAGAAAAGATGTTTAATCAGCTCATGGTTCTGTGTGCTGTACAGGCTTCTGCTTCTAGGGAGGCCTACAATCATGAAACTTACAATCATGGCAGAAGGTGAAGGGGAAACAGGTGATGGAGATGCTACACACTTTCAAACAACCAGATTTTCTGAGAACTCTATCATGAGACCGCATTGGGTGAATGGTGCTAAACCATTAGAGACTACCCCTATGATCCAATCACCTCCCACCAAGCCCCACTTCCAACACTTGGGATCACAGTTCAACATGAGATTTGGGAAGGGACACAGAACCTAACCATATTATTTCAGCCCTCCCAAATATATCCTCTCACATTGTAAAATACACTAATCCCTTCTCAACAGTCCCTCAAAGTCTTAACTCATTCCAGAATTAACTCAAAAGTCCAAGTCCAAAGTCTCATCTGAGACAAGGCAAGTCCCTTCCACCTATGAGCTTGTAAAATCAAAAACAAGTTAGTTACTTTCAAGATACAATAGGGGTACTGGCATTGGGTAAATACTGCCTTTCCAGAAAGGAGAAATCAGCCAAAACAAAGGGGCTACAGGCCCCATGCAAGTCCAAAACCCAGCAGGGCAGTCAGTACTAAATCTTGTCCAAAATAATCTTCTTTGACTCTGTGTCTCACATCCAGGCCACACTGATGTAAGGGGTGGGCTCCCAAGGTCTTGGGCAGCTCTGTTTCTGTGGCTTTGTAGGGTACGTTCCCTGTGGCTGCTTTCATGAACTGATATTGAGTACCTGTGGCTTTTCCAGGTGCATGGTGCAAGCCGTCAGTAGATTTATCATTCCGGGGCCTGAAAGATGATGACCTTCTTCTCACAACTCTACTAGGCAGTGTCCCATTGGGGACTCTGGGTGGGGCTCCAACCCCACATTTCCCCTTTGTACTGCACTATTAGATAGTCTCCATGAAGGCTCTGCCCCTGTAGGAGACTTCTGCTTGGACATCCAGGCCTTTCCATACATCCTCTGAAATCTAGTTGGAGGTTCCCAAGCCTTAACTTTTGCCCTCTGTGTACTTGCAGGTTTAACACCACATGGAAGCCACCAAGACTTGTGGCTTGCACCCTCTAGAGCAGCAGTCTGAGACATATCTGGGGCCCTTTTAGCCATAGCTGGAGCTGAAGCAGGTGGGATGCAGGGTGTCATGTCCCAAGGCTGTACAAAGCAGCAGGGCCCTGGGCCTGGCCCCATGAAACCATTTTTCCCTTGTAGGCCTCCAGGCCTGTGATAGGAGGGGCTTCCCCAAAGGTCTCTGAAATGTCTCATAGGCATTTTCCTTATTGTCTTGGCTATTAACATCTGGCTCCTCTTGTGCAAATTTGTTACAGGCTTGAATTTCTCCCCCCAAAATGGGTTTTTCTTTTCTACCACATGGGCAGGCTACAAATTTTCTAATGTTTTATGCTCTGTCTCCCTTTTTCCAGTTTCAGTCATAAATTCCAGTTTCAGGTCATTTCTTTGTTTATGCAGATGAGTTCAGCTTTTGGAAGCAGCCAGACCACATCTTGAACACTTGATGCTTAGAAATTTCTTCTGCCAGATACCCTAAATCATTTCTCTGAAGGTCAAAGTTCAACAGATCCCCAGAGCAGGAGCACAATTCCACCAGTCTCTTTGCTAAAGCATAGCAAGAGTGACCTTTACTCCAGTTCCCAATAAGTTCCTCATCTCCATCTGAGACCACATCAGCCTGGCCATATCTGTCCATATCACTATGAGCATTTTGGTCAAAACCGTTAAACAAGTCTTTAGGAAGTTCCAAACATTTCCTCATCTTCCTGTCTTCTTCTGAGCTTTCCAAACTGTTCCAAGCTCTGCCCATTATCCAGTTTCAAAGCTGCTTCCACATTTTCAGGTATCTTTATAGCAATGCCTCACTTCTCTGGTACCAATTTTCTGCATTTAGTCTGTTCTTGCGTTGCTATAAAGAACTACCTGAGACTGGGTAACTTATAAAGAAAAGATGTTTAATCAGCTCACAGTTCTGTGGGCTGTACAGGCTTCTGCTTTTGGGGAGGCCTCTGGAAACTTACAATCATAGCAGAAGGTAAAGGAGAAATAGGCACACATTCACATGGCCAGCAGGAGAAGGGTGGGGAAGTGCTACATGCTTTCAAACAACCAGATCTCCTGAGAACTCTATCATGAGGCAGCACTATGGGGATGGTGCTAAACCACTAGAAATCACCCTCATGATTCAATCGTCTCCACTAAGCCCCACGTCCAACACTTAAGATTACAATTTAACATTAGATTTGGGTGGGGACACAGAGCAAAACCATATCATGCACTAACTCATTTAAGCTGTTGTCATCTTAGTCATGGACTCACTGTAGAAAGGGAGTGGTAGGAAGAAACATTAAGTAGTGGTCATAATGGTGGCTTAGAATTCAAACACACTCCATGTGATCCCACACCCATGCTTGGGCATATTAAATCCATAATTATCCAAAAGTCTTCAAAATCGATTTTTTTAGGCCTAACCATTTCCTTCCGATTCTTATCATTTCCTTTTCCCCTAAAGAAAATTCCCTTTATTCTTACCACCCACTAGAATGGAGACTTGAAATTAGGATCTTTTAGCTTGCCAAATGATAAACAGCTCTCTCAAATTAAGCCACATCTCATCCAGAGAGAAGGCAATAAAAATAGTGATTTATGTGGTCAAGAGTATAGTGAGACGTTTTTATAGCATCACAGATGGCTTTCCAAATTGCAGAGCAGCTTTATTTCTTTCTGCATATCTCAATTTCTCAGTCCACAATTTGAAAATAAAAAAGCTGCCCTCTTCCTGCTTCTCAAGTGAGTTGGTTAGATCGTGAAAGTCTATAAATAAAAGCACTTTGAATCTTAGAGAGAAAAGCCAAATGACAAAATAATCCATTTTTCATCCATATGATGAAAGTACATAAGGTCCCCATATAACAGAGATCTTATATAACGAGAAGACTAGGCATATTGCAATGTTTGTGGGGAAATAATCTGGCCCAGAGAACACCTGACTCCTTGGAGTGTCAAGCTGGGAAGTGAACTCAAGTATATACAGAGTACCATATATCTTTGATGGCTCTAAATTAACTACTGGAATCACCTATGGGGTGGCATGATAAGATAACTGAGATTTACATTTATAGTTTAGTCCTCTTACTGGTTTTAAAAAACAAAACTGCTTGAGTTTGGTTTTCCTCATGGCAGCTTCCCCCTCAGCCCAGGCTCTCCACGTACTTTCTGTTCCAACTTTGCCCCTAGGTGGTCATGAGATCCATTCTCAGCACCTCTGGGCCCATTCCCTTCTACCCAAGCCAGGAGTGCTGGGCGCTGAGATTTGACCACCCAGATCAGAAGCAGCACCATGCAGTGTTAAGAACACAGGCCCTGGAGCAAGTCTGCTGTGTGTGAATCCCGACTCGCCTCTCTGACCAGGCATATCTCCTCATTCATGACATGGGCATGGCACTAATATACCTACTCATAGGGTTCTGGGGACAGTTAAATGAGACAGGGTCCATAAAGCACTTATCTCACTGTCTGGTACCATAAATGGTGACTACTTTTTATTGGCAATTGTAAAAAACATGGTGAATGTGGGCAGGGTAAAGTAGTTGGATTGGATTGGTGATTCTTCTTTAGGTGGCATTCAATGTCTTTTTTTTGTGTGTGTTTATTTTTCTTATAGTAAATTTCTTCTTTTAAATTGTGATCAAATAGAATGATTTCTATCATTTTACAATTTGCATGGCTGAATGAATATACCTTTGATAGTTTTTATCATGTTTCTAATTTTTCTCTTCTGGGATTTCAGGGTATTACATTGGAAAATAGGTATTAAATTGATATGGGACAGAGGCCATGACATATATCCTACAAAATCTGGATCTACACTTATATTATATTTACTTGCCCATATCTTTGAATTTGGGGCAAATCATAGGGTCCTACATTCCACAGTTCCCAGAAGAAGAACATAGTAATTGAGTAAGTATTAAAAATTGGTGTGGTGGCTCATGCCTGTAATCCCAGTAATTTGGGAGGCCAAGACGGGGGGATTACTTGAGGCCAAGAGTTCAAGACCAGCCTGGCCAACATGGTGAAACCCAATCCTTACTAAAAATTTAAAAAAATTAACCGGGGATGGTGGTATGTGCCTATAATCCCAGCTTTTCAGGAGGCTGAGGCAGAAGAATTGCTTGTACCCGGGAAGCAGAGATTTCAGTGAGCCGAGATCACACCACTGCACTCCAGCCTGGGGAACAGAGTGAGACTCTGTCTCATAAAAAAAAAAAAATTGTTTATGGGTAAGTATTGAGCTAAATGCATTATCTCATTCAATTATTATTTCGTTTAATCCTCAAGCTTATGAAGCAAGTACTATCATTAGCCCTATTTTACAGATGTCGAAACTAAGCCTTCAAGAAGTAAGTAATTGCCATAAGTCTAATTGTCATAAGTCTTAATTGCCATCTAAGAAATAATGGAGTGAAAATTTGAACCGAAAGCATCTAGATCCAGAGCCCATATTTTAGGAACTTGCTGTGGCTTTGATGCATCAGAATGTGGCAGCTGCAGGCCTGCGTAGACTAGTCTTGGACTCTTAGCTGCTCTGCCATCCCACAGCAGCTGATAGGTTCATATGAAGCCACTGGTAACTGGTGCCAAGTTGCCAATAAGAAAATCAAACTCTTTGATCTGTCTATCAATTGGAATGTACATGTCCAGAATCAATCTGGATTTTTTTTTAAAAAAGCATAAAGCATTCAATGCCTGATTTTTAAACAAACTCCACAGCAAAGAAAATGCCCATGCATTTCTTTAAATGGAAATATAAGTTAGTGAATTTGTTTCTTCTTCTTGATAAAATGGTTAGAATTTGCTTAGAAATTCCTTTTATCATGAAGTGAAAATTAATAGCTTTAACCTTCTCATTTGTCTCCTACTGCTTCTTCTCTTGTTCTTTATTCTCATCCATCGCCTTCTGTCTTTGCCTCTTCTTTCCCTCTATTCCTTCATAACAATTTAAACCCCTTCTTTAAACATCAAATGTTTTTCCCTTGGATAGAGATGACTTCTCTCCCCTTCGTGACTAGCTGGGCCTGGTATCTTTGGGTTAGCAATTTTGCCAGTGGTGTTCGAGAAAACGGGGGTGGCATTTCCTGTTAAAAATCCAGCCTGCAAAGCATTTACCGTCTCATGCTGGTTTCATAAGGCCCTGCCATCCCTCCAGAATAGAGGCCCACAACACTCACTAGGTACCAGGCATGGCAAGCTTGCCTGCCCAAGGTCTCTAGTAGGTGGTAGATTCATCCAGGTCTGCCTGACTTTAGAGCCTATGCTTTCAATCATTATACCTTATTGTCTTTCTAGGTGAGGTCAGGCTCTCTATGCTTCTGTGAGATAACTTTCCCTAGGAGTGTAGATAGTTACTGTAGAGACACTAGGTGCCACCTGCTATAGCTCTCAGGAGTGGCACCAGACTATGCCTGGGCCTGTTTTTAGGACAAGGAAGAATGAATGTGACAATGAAAGATTATATTTGTAAAGGCTGGAAGAGCAGCAATCCCCAAGAGTTAGAGAAAAGAATGTGGACAAGTATATGGTATCCAATCATAGTATGTTAGAGCTGAGTTGGGCTTTAAAGATGATCTCCTCTAACCCCTTTATTTGCAGTTGAAGTTGAGGATCTGAGACATTAAGTTTATTGTCTGGGGACACACAGCCAGTTTGTTAGATGCAGAGCCAAGAATGATTCTTTTTTCATTCAGAATAAACTGCTTTTTTGAAATCCACTTTCACTCTACCTGGGGTTCATTCCTTTTTAAGAAGTCTCAAAGATTAGAAAATTGAATCTTTTTGAGAAATTTAATTCATAGTGTACAATTCTGCTAAAAGTAATTATAATAGCAATGGCAGCAGATCTCCCAAATCCATGAGTTCCAAAATGTTTCCGCCTTTTGCTAAGCTAAGATATAGAATTTCAAAACCATATTTATACCACATAAAATTGCCAAAGAGCTGGGCAATTTCCTATAATAACTCAGTTGTGCACTGATTGCCAAGTTGGAAAACTCAGGGTTTCCTGGCAACACCCACTTGGGCTCTAGGGAATGCAAACTTCTCAGCAAACCACCTCTCCTGATAGCACCTCCATCAGCAGACATGACCCAAGTCGCACCAGCTCTTTCTGATGTTCTTGTCTCTGTTGCTTATGTTTCTCAAGAACCTGTAATCTTGCCTTAATCCTGTCCCAGCTTAATACCAGCTAGATGATAAACTCCTGGAACAAAAGGTCCACATTTCTCTCATGCTACGAGTTTGGGACTAGAATTCAGATGAACTCATTTCTGATACTGGTTCAAAAGCTAATCAGCCCTTTAAATTTCCAGGTCCTTAGTTTCCTCATAGATAAAATATAGACAATAACTCCTGCCTGCTCATCTTTCAGGGCTGTTCTGAAGATTTTCAACATCTGAAATTCACAGAATCATGGAGATGAACTAAACCATCATGGAGACAAGCTAAACCAGATGAGTCTAGCCCCACATGTTAGAGTTAAGAAAACAGAAACCCAGGGTTTGGGGACTCCCTGGAAGTCATCAAGGTACTGGTTGACAAAATCAGGACCAAGCTTCTGATGCTCCCACATGTTCCCTCACTCGTCAGTGCTGCCTGCGATGAGAAAGATCAAAGCATGCATACAATTATAAATCATGCCGCAGAGGCAACATGTAATTATTTAGGTACTAATTAATAGACTCGTGTACCAAGTCAGCACTAATCAAATTTTTCATGCCTTGACAGGGTTGTAGCTTGTCAGGAATTTCTGAAGATGAAAAAACTATTTGTCTCAAGACAAATCCTCCTTTCAGTAAATATAAGGAAAACAGAAAGTGTAACCAGGGGTATTTAAGCTCAGCCTCCTCCAGCAACCATCTCCTTTTGCTTTTTTTGTTTGTTAATATTATTGAGATGTAATTTACATACCATAAAATTCACCATGTTAAGGTGTGCGGTGGTATATTCATAAAGTTGTGTAACCATCACTACCCTCTAATTCCAGAACATTCTCATCATCCTGTTGCCTTTTGGACGTCAGTATTGTCAGCTTGAGTACAGTTCCACTCACCTGTGCCTCTCAGTTTGGGTATATTCTGTGCTGTCCCTCGTGGAGTGTTCATCTTGACCCAGATGATTAGCTGTGCCAAGTTCACTGTGTATTTGAAGAGCTCTGTGTCTGCTAAAGGTCTGATTCCCTACTGTGGGCCAGCAGTAGGAATGAGATGGTCAGTAAGCCTCAAAATAAGCCTTAGCAATGAGAACCTGAAAAGCAAAACTCAGCCACCAAGCTTACTTTGCAGGGTAAAAAGAGGAGAATATTTCCTAAGCCAAGAGTGGGTAGAACTGGAAGTGGGACATGTGGCTGGTTTAAGGACTGTGGAGGGTTCTCCAAAGTGTCATTCTCTCCTGCCTTAGAGCTCATATGCATGCTGGATCATCCCCCCACCATCACATTCCCCATTTTTGGTTCATCTAAGCCCGCTGGGATGCCGGAGCACCCACTGCATGAGGTGCCCAAACTTCCCTCATCACAGTCCATCTCACCTGTGCACACGGCGATTACCTGCTGACTTGTCTGTGTTCCTGAATAGACTACAAGCTTCAAAGGGGAAGGAGCCCTGCCTTTTTGGTTACTTATTCACCCTGCTTCTCAGCATCCTCTGGCACCATCTCAGTAAAGATTTCTTGAACAAGTTATTAACCTGGCCACAAGCCCAAATTTCTCTTTCTATATCCCTTTAATGCTCAAATTAAAGTTTGAGTGTGAGAATGTACCCAAGCCTCACACAGTTATGTATGGTGGATACACAAATTAATAACAACCCTGGGTCAAAGCTGCTTTTCCTGTAGCTTTCACTACATAGTCCTCATTCTGATCCAAAGACCAAGAGAGAATACATCTTTTCCCTCTTCTCTCTGGTACCCCTTTAGGTATGTGACATGAGCTGTCATGTCCTCTGTATCTTTCATCCTCTGAGTTAACCAACTATACTTCCTTCAAAAATTATGCATAATATATGGATTACTTATCAGCAATTCCTTCAACAAATATCTTAAGTCATGGTCTATGTATAAAGCGCTGTGCCAGGGTGAGTGAAGTCATGATAGAGACGCTGCCCTAAATAAGTCTACAGTCCATCCTGGCTGTGCTCTTCCCACTCTCTGGGGTTCCTTGAATTGGTCAATGTCCATTTCCAGATGTGGTTTCCAGAAGTGAACAATATATTCCCAAGTAGTCAGACCAGCACGTGGTTCAGAACTATAACTCACGATCTAGATCCTTTGGAACATCTGGTTAACAATTTTGTAAGATGTTTTTTCAACATTCTTATAAGATGCTTGTTCTTTATGCTTACCAAATATGTGGTGTATTTCTGGTGATCAGAATTTCAAGTCAAACACATCCTTATCTTGAGTCCCTCTCCTGCTCCAAAAATCTCTTAGGAGTGAGCGTATTGCAGTCTTCTTCATATCAAACTGAACTCATAAGAGTGGACAAATTCTTTTAAAAAACAACCCAGCATATTTCACATTGCCACTAATGATTCTTTATGATGTTTCTGAAAATAATTGGAAGGGAAACATGGACATTGGGCTTGTGAATGAAGCTGTTTCTAATTAGGAGGGCTGTTTGTCTTCAAAGCAGAGTGAGCACTGGCGTACTCTTGGATGTGCTCTTCCTTGATGATGCTTGCTCAGGGCCTGGTGCCTCCAGCCGTTACCTATTTGAAGCCTGGGGTCCGTGGGCAGAGGGTAGGTCACCTCCTTTTAGCTTCTGACCTGAATGACTTTGGTCCTTAAATTCCTTTAGGCATTGGGCTTTTAACTTTGGTGATTGCTTTGAAGCAGAAAAATGTGATTTTTTTTTTTTTTTTTTTTTTTTTTTTTGTATGTTTTTTTTTTTTTTTTTTCCGTCTGTGAAGAAGACAGGATCACCAGGAGCCAGAAGGTCAGCAGAAGAGAAAGTGCCTGTCATCTGTGACAACTGGGATAAATGTAGGAGAACTCTGCCAGACTTGGGTGGTCAGGAGATCCAGGAACAATTCCAGAAAAAGGGGAGTACGTGAGAGTCGTTCTGTTTTCTACTTTTTTTTTTTTTTTTTTTGAGACAGAGTTTTGTTCTTGTTTCCCAGGCTGGAGTGCAGTGGCACGATCTCAGCTCACTGCAACCTCCACCTCTCAGGTTCAAGCAATTCTCCTGCCTCAGCCTCCCGAGTAGCTGGGCTTATAGGTGCCCACCTAATTTTTGTATTTTTAGTAGAGACAGGGTTTCACCATGTTGTCCAGGCTGGTCTCAAACTCCTGACCTCGGGTGATCCACTCGCCTCAGCCTCCCAAAACGCTGTGATCACAAGCGTGAGCCACCGCCTTGTTTTCTACTCCTAATATAATTTGTAGAAGGTGGTGTGCTGAGGATATACTGGTCATTTCCCTGTTTAAAATTTTCTAATAATTTTTCTTTACCTAACATCTCTTTATTTAGCCAATATTTATTAGGCACCAAATATGTGCCAGGGACTTAAACTTTAGAAAGAACTATTCTAATAAGTGTCTTAAAAAGAATCTGTAGTTTCCTGTTCTCTACATGGTTCTCAGCGCACATACTGTGCCTCATTAACATTGCCCTGGAAACAGTGACCCCTCTTTGAGGCAGTTGAGGTCAGGAACTTTCCTAGGAATTCACAGGCATGGAGGACAGGCCTTGAGGAGGCTATTACCATGAACCCCTGACTGTATTTCTAGAAATTCCACATGGAACTCTATGGTACCTATAGCTATGTCTGAAAATCAGTGTTCTTAGTGAAAATAGAGTGAATTGATTTTAAAAAATGGTTACACAGATATTTTTTCATTCTTTATTATATATTCTCACCAAAGAAATCCAAAAACAGAAAGAGAGAGGCACAAACTAAGACATTAAAATCATCTATAATTCCATCACACAGGGAACACTACAGGTAAAATGTTGCTGCATATATCTCTTTATTTATCTAGATCTGTTTTTGTTTAACACAGTTTTATAGCCTACTTTTTATATAACAATATATTATGCATGTTTTTCCAGGCCATTGCCTTTTCTTCTACAGTATAATTGTGATGGCTGCAGAGTATTCCATTGTATGTATGTACCATCATTGATTTCACTAATTACATGTTATTAGACTTTCAGGTTGTTACCATTTTTTTTTTTCACAAAAATATACCCGGATAAAAATTATTGTTTCTAACTCTTTATTCCCATTCATTATATCCTTATAATAATTCTCAGAAGTAGACTTTCTGGGTAAAAAGATAAGCCAAAATTTAAACCTTTTGGAATGTACATAGAGAAGCCTCAGGCTTTGAGTAGAAACATCTCTGTCCCTAGCTCTAACTCAACCGTGTGGCCTTGAGTCTAATTACTCCATCTGTTAAATAAGAGTCTGATCATACACCCCACTGCATTTCAACAGCTGATTCTGACAAGGTACCGCGGACTGTCTGCCCAGCAGCCATTCTTCACTTCATTCCAATAAACCATGATTTTTTTTTCAAATATTCACCTCTTCCCCATTGGAGTATTTGTACCGCCAGAGTAGGCCTACATTGTCTAAGTATAATCTCATCCCCCTGCCAGTGAGAGGTTCAGGAATAGGCATATGGACCAATTAGGTTTAATAAGATTTATGGGGAAGTTTGCTGGGGCATCTGGAAAATTCTCCACATTTAAGAGAGAGCCATAGGAGAAGAGAGTCTCTCTCTCTGGACGTTGTCAAGCTTGGCTCTATTATTGCAACGGCCCTGTTATCCCCATCCTGAGAAACTGAACACAGACGAAGCAGAGCTGAGAATCCTAAGAAAATAGGATTAGAACTGCTGGATTAGGCAAACTTCAAGCTTGCCCTGCCTCGAAATTTCCAGTTATGAGACCCAATTCTGATGGCGTATACTCTTGGAATCAGTTAACTTTAATTTATAACCCCACTTCTGAGTATGATCTATTTAATTTTCTTAATTATAGTAAATTTTTTTTCTTCCAACTTCTTGTATCATTCTCTTTCCCAATTTTGAAAAAAAAAAAGATGCCTCAAGGGACTATTTGAATTAAAAGGATAGGACTTATGGCAACAATTCAGAAATGACTCATTTAAATTTGCAGAACTAAGAGAGTACAACCCAGGCCTTCCAATTTGGTCATAGAATCAGGAGATTTTTCAAGTTGGAAGGAACCTTTATGCTCAATAAGTCCTAATCCCACTTTATAGATGAGGAAAGTAAGTTTCGGAAAGATATGATGAAAGCCCCTGACAGCTGGGTACTCCCCAGGCAGCACCTACATAAGACTTACCTGGTACCCAGTTTGACTCCTCACATATTTCAGTCGGGGTTGGGGGGATTTAAGCCAAAATGTATCACAATTGGTTCTTTGAACGCTTTGTTTCCTGGTAAATCAAAGCTCCCAATTTGTAGCAAGAACTCAAAGAGCAATGGTCCTGTCACCACATTGGAAGTCCGGTCTTCTCTTAGACTTCCCTAGTGTTTTCTTTCTAGAAGTCCCTGCAGAAAGGGAGGACTCACAAATAATCCAGACTTCCCTCTGTGGTGCCTTTGCTCTTGGTCTACACCCCCTGCTACCTTCTGCTACATCAGTTATTATTTCTTCTTACTTCTAGCTCACATTCCAGGCTGCTGTCAAACGCCCCCCAGCTTGGTCTCCGCTCAGCCTGTGAGTCATTGAACAGGTTCTTTTTGGCTGTCCCTAGATTGCCACCTACTCATGTTCTTCTCCCTCTCTAGCCTGAAGAAAACTCTTGTTCCCCCACAGCTGATTCTCCCAGGAGAGCTAGGCCTCTGGTGGGCAATTCGCTGCTCTCTTCTCCAGCAAGCTTCTCCCTGGAGCACATGTGCACTGGGGGGAATGGGTTTGTCCAGGCTAGTTCCAACCCAACATCACGCTGTCTGTGGGACCTCGTCTCTTTCCAGCATCCAGTCCTGACTCCCAGTCCCCTCTGATCAGCTGCTGCTTCACATACGATGTTTCTCAGAAACTTCACTTCCAAATTATGGGGTGGGATTTGAGCTGGAATTCTTCATCTATGATGAACTTTTAAAATGGTATTCAAAGCTTTATGCAAAATAGCATTTTATGGTATGTAAACCTCTAATTTTTATCAGACTGTCAAAGGGGTCTGCTAGAGACCACGGGTCTCTAAAGCTCTTTAAGTTATAATGTTCTGTGGCCCCGTGATTGCATAATATGATTTTGTGGCAAATTTGCCAAAAGCAGAAGCATTCAGTCACTCTCCCAAACTTCTCTATTACATTCCTAAGTGAGTACTAGAGTGTATGCAAGAATTCTAGCTTTATTCACATGGAAGATTTTATATTAAGAGAATAACCAAGGATTCAGCATCCAAAGTTTTATCAGCAACATGTTAGTACACTACCTACAAGACTGTTCTAACCTCAAGTGCTATAAATATTGGAGGATCTTTATTTTCATAGCAGCTAGATCTTGGAAACTGTACTGTGAAAAAAAGACTGTGCTTAGAACACTTGCCTCCCTTTTTAGTTGCTCTTTCTGTTCAAGGAGTGGGATGCGGGAAAGGGGGCCTGGCTTCCTTGTCCTCTGAGTAGCCTGTAGTTCTGCAGTTGGCCCCTAGACGGCGATCTTGTGTTAGTGACGGTCATGGTAGCTAAATGAAGTGGGAGCCTGCGGTGGCTGATGGCTGAAACTGTCAACCCATCAAGTGGTAAGAAGTGAATAGAAGTGGTTGTTAACCATGGTTGGAAGATGAAAATGGAAAAGTAACACAAAATCTTCCTATATTTCTTAGAAGGAAATTTGGAAACACTTAGAATTAATCTGCTTATTGAAAACATGGTTTAAGTGTGATGTTTAGAGGAACTTGTCAATTAAATTTTTTTAAATTTATGGTAAAATAGATATAAAGTTTGCCCTGTTAACCATTTTACAAGTGTGCAGTTTTTAAACCAAGTGCACAATCTGTAGCATTAAGTGCATTCACATTGTTGTGCAGCCAGTCTCCAGAGCTCTTTCCATCTTGCAAAGCTGCAACTCTGCATCCATTAAACAATAACTCTCCATTCCCTCCTCTTCCAGCACCTGGCAGACAGTATTATACTTTCCATTTCTATGAATTTGACTGTTCTAGGTGCCTCATAGAAGTGGAAAAAAGTATTTGTCTTTTTGTGACTGGCTTATTTCACTTAGCATAATATTCTCAAGTGGAAGCTGCCAATTTTTCGTTTCAAAATCATTTTTTAATTTGTAAAGAAAAACTGGCAATTAATGAAAACCATGTGAGTGGACTATTGTCTCATGCTCACAGCTTCACAGGCAAATGCACTTTTCTTTCAAACCACTAAAAGTGAAAACCTCCATCCACAAGACCCACCAGGAGGTCTCGTAAGGCTCTACAAGGCTGCCAAGGGCCACACTGGACAGTAGTTGACCCAGAAGATTCATAGGCCAGGAGGCAGAGCATGCCAGTAGGGCACATCCAACCTTCCTCTTCTGTGGGACCTGGCAGCAGATCACAAAGCCATCCACACGGTGGGCAGAAGCTGTTCTCTTTGGTCCCCATGTGGACTGAGTTGTGAAGAAATGAGGCTCACATCAGAAGGGTGTAGAAGCCATGCTGTATCACAGGCCCTGTATTTCACAGCAGCTAATATCTTTTGGAGGAACTCTGTGGCCGTAACTTTCACGGTCTTCTCAAGGTCATGCCAGTTACAAGGGTCACTGCACATAGGGAAACTCAAAAGATATGACTTCTTCTCTGGTTGTCCCAATTCAGATAGGATTTACTAATCAGGGCGCATCTGTACTTTCCTTTATCAGGTTTCCATGGGAACAGAGCTAGGAAGTTAGCCAAAAATCAAATGCTTACAGAAAAGTGGAAAGGGTTTTGTTAATCCTTTATTCACTGCCCTTCACGTGGTTAGATTACAAAGTCTGACAAAGCATCTAGTTAAATAGAAAGGAGTCAGAATGACAAACTGATATGAAGAACTAAATTACACAATGGCGTTTGTCATCTCTTATTTGTTACAGCTGCTTTGGTTTTCAAAATGGATGTGACTTTGCACAATGCCTGGCTACTTCTGGGGAAAACTTTCCATTTCAAAACTTCATAAGATAAAAAATCATATTTTGGGGGTGGATTTAAATACAATTGAAAGAGGGTTTCTCTCTAAAGTAATTGCTCTAGAAAACAGCAAACAGAGATTAAGAGAGCAAGGAAAAACAAATCTGGGAAGAAAGCCAGTTAAGAAAGTTGATTGCCAGAGAGCTGGCGGTTCCAGAGCAAGATGAGATATATGGTTTTGGGGAGCCCCTTTCTTTATCCCTCACCTCTTTGGCTCTCCCTACACCTTCTGCTAAAGTTTGGCATTCTGCAACTAGAGATCGATCTGTTCATTCCACAATGAGATATAAAATTTAATATACAAATACCTTAAGAGAGACTTATTGCATAATAAGGTATAAAAGTCTAAGAACACAGCATCACAAAATGTTTAAGTAGAAAGAAGTAACAGAGCTCAACTAGCAAGCTCTTTATCTTATAATGAAGAAGCTGGGTCTCAAAGAGGGTAAGCAGCATTCCCCAAGGCACACAGACTAGTAATGGAGCTACGGTTAGAACCTCAGATTCATGAGACACAATCAATCCAATATTATATTTTTCCTAAGAGTAGGAAGAGGAAGTATGTGGAAAGGAAAGAGAGGAGTGCTGACTTAGGAAGAAGGCAGCAGGGGAAGAAGGGGGAAGGCACAAGGGCATTTCTTCCTGGCAATGGCTGCTTCATTGTCACAGTTTAACTGTCTTTTCTTTTTTTTTTTTTTTTGATGGACTCTTGCTCTGTCACCCAAGCTGGAGTGCAGTGGAGCAATCTTAGCTCACTGCAACCTCTGCCTCTCGGATACAAACGATCCTCCTGCCTCCCAAGTAGCTGGGACTACAGGCATGTACCACCATGCCCGGCTAATTTTTTGTATTTTTAGTAGAGATAGGATTTCACCATGTTAGCCAGGTTGGTCTCAATCTCCTGACATTGTGATCTGCCCGCCATGGCCTCCCAAAGTGCTGGGATTACAGGCGTGAGCCACTGTGCCTGGCCCTAACTGCCCTTTTTAATGCAAAGTAAGGACTCCACATGGGTAGAAAAGGGTATGGGGCCAACAATTTGTTAACTCTGATCTTGCTAAAAAGGAGTATCTTTTTAATCTTCAAAAGAGAAAGTAATTTGCTGCATTAATCATTCTTCAGGGGCTTTGGAACTGCACATAGAAAAACTGACTTCCTCAGGATACAAAATCAATGTGCCGAAATCACAAGCATTCCTATATACCAACAATAAACAAGCAGAGAGCCAAATCATGAGTGATCTCTCATTCACAATTGCTACAAAGAGAATAAAATACCTAGGAATACAACTTACGGGGGCTGAGAAGGACTTTTTCAAGAACTACAAACCACTGCTCAAGGAAATAAGAGAGGACACAAACAAATGGAAAAGCATTCCATGCTCATGGCTAGGAAGAATCACTACCATGAAAATGGCCACACTGCTCAAAGTAATTTATAAATTCAATGCTATTCTCATCAAGCTACCAGTGACTTTCTTTACAAAATTAGAAAAAAAAACTACTTTAAATTTCATATGGAACCAAAAAAAAAAAATCAGTATAGCCAAGACAATCCTAAGCAAAAAGAACAAAGCTGGAGGCATCATGCTACCTGACTTCAAAGTATACTACAAGGCTGCAGTAACCAAAACAGCATGGTACTGGTACCAAAACAGATATATAGACCAATGGAACAGAACAGAGACCTCAGAAATAACACCACACATCTACAACCATCTGATATTCAACAAACCTGACACAAACAAGTAATGGAGAAAGGACTCCCTATTTAATAAATGGCGCTGGGAAAACAGACTAGCCATATGCAGAAAACAGAAACTAGACCCCTTACTTACACCTTATACAAAAATTAACTCAACATGGATTAAAGTCTTAAATGTAAAACCCAAAACCATAAAAACTCTAGAAGAAAACCTAGGCAATACCATTCAGAACATAGCATGAGCAAAGACTTCATGACTAGAACACCAAAAGCAATTGCAACAAAAGCCAAAATTGACAAATGGAATCTAATCAAACTAAAGAGCTTCTGCACAGCAAAAGAAACTATCATCAGAGTGAACAGGCAACCTATAGAATGGGAGAAAATGTTTGCATCCATCTGACAAAGGGCTAATATCCAGAATCTACAAAGAACTTAAATTTACAGGAAAAAAAACACAAAAAACCCAAAAAATCCCATCAAAAAGTGGGCAAAGGATATGAACAGACACTTGTCAAAACAAGACATTTATGTGACCAATAAATGTATGACAAAAAGCTCATCGTCATCATCATCATCATCATCACTGGTCATTACAGAAATGCAAATCAAAACCACAATGAGATACCATCTCCCTCCAGTTAGAATGGTTATTGTTAAAAAGTCAGGAAACAACAGGTCCTGGCAAGACTGTGGAGAAATAAGAATGCTTTTACACTGTTAGCAGGAATGCAAATTAGTTCAACCATTGTGGAAGACAGTGTGGCGATTTCTCTATAATCTAGAACCAGAAATACCATTTGACCTAGCAATCCCATGACTGGTTATACACATAAAGGATTATAAATCATTCTACTATAAAGATACATGTGCATGTATGTTTATTGCAGCACTATTTACAATAGCAAAGACTTGGAACCAACCCAAATGTTCATCAATGATAGACTGGATAAAGAAAATGTGGCACATACACACCATGGAATACTATGCAACCATAAAAAAGAATGAGTTCAGGTCCATTGCAGGTACATGGATGAAACTAGAAGCCATCATTCTCAGCAAACTAACACAGGAACAGAAAACCAAGCACCGCATGTTGTCACTCATAAGTGAGAGTTGAACAATGAGAACAAATGGACACAGGGAGGGGAACATCAGGCACCAGGGCCGGTCAGGGGTTGGGGAACAAGGGGAGGGAAAGCATTAGGACAAATACCTAATTCATGTGGGGCTTAAAACCTAGATGATGGGCTGATGGGTGTAGCAAACCACCATGGCACATGTATACCTATGTAACAAACCTGCATGTTCTGCACATGTATCCCAGAGCTTAAAGTAAAAGAAAAGAAAAGAAAAACTGTGACTTTCCAGCACACAGAGGCCCTGGGTTAGGACCTTCATCCACCTGTCCCCACCCACTGGTCTTTCATAAGGTCAGCATTTATAGGTAGAATGACTTGGGTGTATTGTCCTTGTACCTCTTTCTCTTTAATTGAAGACAGCGATAGCCTTCTATATAATATGCAATAAAGATAAATTAAGACATTTCTGGATCTTCATTTACAATAGAGAGGCCATGGTGAGGAAAAATGTAAGATGTTTGCAAAGCCACTGTCGGACTGGGAGCAATGAGAAGACGAAAAAAAGGGCCGTGAGAGGTAGCCAGTCCTTGAGAGAGGGACGAGCCAGTTTGAGAGATGGAAGAGGAATGTTTGGCCTGATCCAAAGAAGGTTCTATGTGAACAGAGAAGCCAGGCGTCCTCTTGGACTGAGCTCCAGAACAGGATCTGAAGAGAGCCAATGAAAGAACCTCCCTTCTCTAGCTGAAGGAACTGTTAGAGCAAGAATTGCAATTGCTTCTTGAGGAAGAGCTCTAGGAATGCTAAATCAGAGAAGACGCACTGTGCTAGGAAGGGCTTGAATAGAGAAACCATCAGCCCAGCTGAGCACTGCTGACCCTCCACTTGCAACCTGCACAAGTCAGAACGGAGTTCCTGCCCAGAGGAGCCTCGTACACCAGTGAAGGCCCAAGAGGACTGCGGGTGCTCTTCTTTGTAACCCCAGTCCTTGGAGGTACTAAGCATAGAGTAAGTTATTCAATTTGACTGGACAAATGCAGCCTATGCGGAATGCCACTAATGCCTCAATATCAGGAAGCCCATTTTCTCTAACTTTTCCAGGGCATTCTTAACTTGGGACTCAAGGCCAATCAACTGAACCCTGATTTTTGGTTCAGGAAATGTGCTTTTCTAGACACTTAAAGAGTTGGGGAAAGTCATAACCATGAAGAGGAAGCATGGGGTCTCTGGAGGTGACAGTGCAGGTGACATAGGAAACGAACGTGGATATCTTGCTCGTGTGTGTGTGCGCACTTGCGTCCTCCAGGTCCTCTCTGGGAACCCAGTTAGGTTTTTTTTTTTTTTTTTCGTGACATCTGGCAGCATTCAGTCTGTCTTCTGAGCTAATGCTCAAAAAAGCTCAGGTGACCCGGTGTCACCAAATTGTCACTAGCTGTGTCTAACTCTAAAAAATCTGTGATTAATATGATAGCTGAATGTTGCTTATTAACCAGACACAGCTTATTAATCATCCACAGGTATGTAGTAATGCTTCCAAAGACATGCCCTGGCAGCTAAGAATGTACAGGCTTTTACAAAGAGAATAACAATAGAACGGAGAAGTTCTACCAGACGCAAAAGGAAAAGGCAAGGGACAATATAAATGTTTGCCTAACATGCTGTTCTGTTTAAACTGCCTTTTAATGCTTAGAAAATAAAAAGGATGAGCCAGGCATGGTGGCTCATGCCTATAATCCCAGAACTTTTGGGAGGCTGAGGTGGGTGGATCACCTGAGGTCAGGTGTTCAAGACCAGCCTGACCAACATGGAGAAACACTGTCTTGACTAAAAATATAAAATTAACCAGGCGTGGTGGCACATGCCTGTAATCCCAGGTACTTGAGAGGCTGAGGCAGGAGAATCGCTTCAACCCAGGAAGCGGAGGTTGCAGTGAGCCGAGATTGCACCATTGCACTCCAGCCTGGGCGACAAGAGCAAAACTCCATCAAAAGAAGGAAGGAAGGAAGGAAGGAAGGAAGGAAGGAAGGAAGGAAGGAAGGAGGGAAGGGAAGGAAGGAAAGAAGGAAAAGAAGGAAGGAGGGAGGGAGGGAGGGAGGGAGGGAGGGAAGGAAGGAAGGAAGGAAGGAAGGAAGGAAGGAAGGAAGGAAGGAAGGAAGGAAGGAAGGAAAAAGAATGGCACTATCCTTTGAGGAAACAAAGCTATTTATGTCAGAAGAAATCCAGACCTCTGACAGTGACCAGGAGAGAATAAAAAAGCTGCAGCATCAGGCCGCTGGTCCCAGTTTCCTCCCTCAGCTGGGTGCCAACAGCCTAAGGTGCTTGTCTGGCAGGGTCTGTCCTTTTTCATGGTTTTGGAGCTCATTAGTTTTCGGGTTCAGCTCTCTGGAGGTGGTGTCCTCTAAAATCTACAGAATGTAGGCACCACTTGGGAGCCCTTCTGCCAAAGGCGATGCAAGCAGAGCTGGAGGTCAGCAAACCATGGTGCTCCCACCCTCTCCAAACTTACCCCGGGAAGTGACTGTGGAGACCAAAGGCAGGGTCCCTGGTGGCCCTATCCAAGCTGAGCTGGGAGTGAACATCTGCTGGAATCCCTTGGTGGAAGGCTGGAGGTGCTGTACCAAGAGATTGTCTTTCCAGAAATGTGTTGTGCGGAGACAGAAGATTCAAGAGCTCAGCAAGGCAAAGAGGCTCCTAGCTGGGAAAGAAGTACTCCAGAGCTTTGACACACACATTTACACGCACACACACATACACACCCATGTATTTATACTGCGTATGAATGTACAGATGATCCCTGACTCACAATGGTTTGACTTAACAATTTCTCGACTTTATGATAGCAAAAAGGCAATATGAATTCGCAGAAACCATACCTCAAGGAGCCATACAACCATTCGATTTTCACTTTCAGTATAGTATTCAGTAAATTGCATAAGATGACTTTGCTCAACTGCAGGCTAATGTAAGTGTTTCGAGCATGATTAAGGTAGGCGAGGCTAAGCTATGATGTTCAGTAGGTCAGGTGTATAAAGTGCATTTTTGACGTACGATATTTTCAACTTACGTTGGGTTTGTAGGAAGAAGACCCCATTAAGAGTTGAGGAGCATCTGTTTGTGAAGAAATAATCACAGTCATGGAACAACTCATCTGACTAAATTTTCTCACGTTTTATTTCTGAGATTACAGTAGAAACATGATTATTATAGAACAAATAATCAGGAAATACAGAAAAGTATAAAGAAAAAAATAATCCCATCACAGGGAGAAACATTTAACATTTTGCATGTGGCACTCTGGTCTTTGAACTTGGCAGATTGAGTGCTCTTTTTGTTATTTTGTTATTTTGTTTTTCAGTATTGGAATTACACTCAATATACTGTTTTATTTATGTTAACAATGCATTACTAAGTTACGAAGATATCCTGAACATTTCCCCAGGTTTTTGCTTTTTTTTTTTTTTTTTTGTAGACAGGGTTTCAACACATTGGCCAGGCTGGTCTTGAACTCCTGACCTCAGATGATCCACCCGCCTTGGCCTCCCAAAGTGTTGGGATTATAGGCGTGGGCCACCACACCTAGCCACTAAGACTTTATTAACTGTTTTTTCAATCCATGGACTTCTAACTTCCCATTCAGGGACATGGAGATCATCTTAGACTCCTGCTGCACTGTGTTACTATGAAGATTCCACGCCTCTTTGGAGATTCTGTTGCTGGCAACCCCACTCCTGGAATAGAATTCTGTGTTTGTTAGAGTAGTTTGGTATTTCATTTGCAAGAAACAAGGGCTACCTCTGCAAATTTCAGGGGGAAAAGGTGCTGGGATATACTGTAAGGATATAGGTGGGCTGGAACTGAAAATCTCACAATTTGAGGTTGGCTGGGAACTGGCCACTGTCTCTTCCATCTTTCCCACATGGCCTCCTGCATGGCATCCTTTTCTCTCCCTCACTATTACCCACCTAAGCAGTGGGGATCTCACTAGGCTGGCTAATCGTTTTTGGACTCGACTCTGAATGACTCCATTGGGCAGTCTGTGGCCCAATCATCTGTAGCCAGGGTCCAGGTAAAATGCATACTCACAGCCCACGCCTGAAAGTAAAAGGGTGGAAAAGTTATCATGTAAATACCAGTAAGAAAGAAAGGCTGTATTCATAGTGGATAAAATAGACTTAAAAAAAAAAAAAAGTTACTAAAGATGAAAAGAAACATTTTATCATGATAAAAGGGTCAATTCGGCTGGGCACAGCGGCTCACCCCTGTAATTCCAGCACTTTGGGAGGCCAAGGCTGGAAGATCTCTTGAGGCCAGGAGTTCGAGACCAGCCTAGCCAACATGGCGAAACCTCATCTCTACTAAAAATACAAAAAATTAGTCAGGCTAGTCAGGCAAAGTGGCATATGCCTATAATCCCAACTACTCGGGAGACTGAGGCACAAGAATTGCTTGAACATGGGAGGCAGAGGTTGCAATGAACCACAGTGAACTGAGATTGTGCCACTGCACTCCAGCCTGGATGACAGAGTGAGACTCTGTCCCAAAAAANCTGCAACCTCCACCTCCCGGGTTGAAGTGATTCTCCTGCCTCAGCCTCCTGAGTAGCTGGGATTACAGGCATGTGCCATCATGCCTGGCTAATTTTGTATTTTTAGTATAGACACAGGGTTTCTCCATCTTGGTCAGACTGGACTTGAACTCCCGAGCTCAGGAGATCTGCCTGCCTTGGCCTTCCAAAGTGCTGAGATTACAGGTGTGACCTACTGCGCCTGGGCCTTTTTTTTTTTTTTTTTTATTTTTTTTTTTTTGGATTCAGAGTCTTGCTCTGTCACCCAGGCTGGAGTGCAGTGGCCCAATCTTGGCTCACTGCAACCTCCACCTCCCAGGTTCAAGCGATTCTCTTGCCTCAGCCTCCAGAGTAGCTGGAATTACGGGCTCCTGCCACCACAACCATTTAATTTTTGTGTTTTTAGTAGAGATACTGATCTCCAACTCCTGACCTCAGGTGATCAGCCCATCTCGGCAGATCCGAAAGTGCTGGGATTACAGGCCGGAGCCACCGCGCCTGGCCGTTTCCTGGATTTTTATTGTTGGTATGGTATTCCATGTTTGGATATGCCCAACCAGACACTTTAACTACAATCAAGATAAATACATTTACTCAGAACTTTGGTTCATGGTGTAAAAAAATGACTGGATCTCTATTTGGGCCCTATAATGCGAAAAGTCCCACCACACCAGGACAGTATTTTAGTAGTGAATGGGGCAGGCCCAGAACAGGGCTGCCTGTGTTCTATCTCTCCTGTATTTCTGGGAAGAGAGGCCCTTTTCTCTTCTCCCCCTCCTGTGGTTGGATTTCTTTTCTTTGTGAGATGGAGTTTTGCTCTTGTCACCCAGGCTGGAGTTTAGTAGCGTGATCTAGACTCACTGCAACCTCTGTCTCCCAGGTTCAAGCAATTCTCCTGCCTCAGCCTCCCAAGTAGCTGAGATTACAGGCGTGTGCCACCAAGCCTGGCTAATTTTGTATTTTTAGTAGAGATGGGGTTTCTCCATGTTGGTCAGGCTGGTCTCAAACTCCTGACCTCAGGTGATCTGCCTGCCTTGGGCTCTCAAAGTGTTGGGATTTCAGGCGTGAGCGACCTAACCCCGTGGATTGGATTTGTTTTCTGATCTCTCTGTGTTCGTTTGTGGTTTAGTGTTTGCCAGAAATCCCCATGTCTGTTGTTTTGTCATTCTGAAGTGGCTTTGTTGTCTGGGGTAAATACCCAGGGTTCGTCACCTGGCGCCAAGAAAATTTAGGACAGGGACACACATGAATCGTTTAGTAGCAGAGGTTTAATAAGCAGAAGAAAGAGAAAGGAGAACAGCTCTCTTTTAGTGAGAGAGGGGTTTCTGAAAGGGGAGGACTGGCCGGGGGAGTTTACCAGATTTTAAGCAGGCTTGAGGAGGCGTGTCTGATTTATGTAGGGCCTGCAGATTGGTTAGGTAAGGTGTGAGGTTTACATAGCGAGGGGAAGACTGGCCACCCCACCCTAATCTTATGTAATGGGCTTTCCACATGACCAGGGCCGTCTTGTCTGCTCCTTACTGAACACATGGCTGGCAAACGGAAAGGGAAGGTGAGCGGGGCATGGTGACTCTCGCCTGTAATCCCAACACTTTGGGAGGCCAAGGTGAGCGGATCCCCTGAGGTCAGGAGTTTGAGACCAGCCTGACCAGCATGGAGAAACCCCATCTCTACTAAAAATGCAAAATTAGCTGGTGTACATGCCTATAATCCCAGCTACTTGGGAAGCTGAGGCAGGAGAATCACTTGAACCTGGGAGGCGGAGGTTGCAGTGAGCCCAGATGATGCCATTGTATGCCAGCCTGGGTGACAGAGTGAGACTCTGTCTCAAACAAAACGAAACAAAAAACAACAACAACAAAAAGATGGAGCTGCCATTTTGAACATACCTAGTCCCAGGTAGCATTCCTCTGCCAGCATCTATGTCTGCAGCTTGATTTCACACGCTGCTCTTTGTTAGAAAGGAAAACTATTTAGGGCTGTTTTTTATTAAAAGGAAAACCTTACCCAGGACTTCTGTACCCTCACTATCTGCCTAAGTAATTTATTTTTAACTCCTATATCAATTCCTGAGTGGTTTAGAAAATCTTAATAAAGAGGAGGACGTAGAGTGAACTTCAGCTCTTAGGGAAATACAGACACATCTTTCTGGAGTGCCTGAAGTCAGCCTGCAAGAGCTCCGTGTCTGAGAGGCCGCCCTCACTCTTCCTGAGCTAGTGGCAGAGGAAAGCAGCTGGAAAAGTGGAGTCCTGTAGTGTGAGTGGGGAGCTTTAACTCACCCTCCTCCCAGCTGCTCCCATTTATAACCATCTGGGCTGTGAGGGGGTAATTTTCTAGCCCTCCAACTTGTGTGACCACACACGTTCTTTAAAGAGATGTTTACTAGCTTCACAGGATTAAAAACAAATTCTCCTTTTAAAAGTTCAAAAAAATACTCTGTTTTCTCTGTGTTCTCTCTTCTGACTCTTTTCATAAGGAAGGTATTTGTGGCCTCTCTGAACCGTGACTCAGATTTTCACTTGGGTTTCGACTTTTCTCTTTTCCCTACGACTTCCTGTTGCTGCCGTGAAATGCTTTTGCCTGAGAGGGCTTTTCTTTTGCCCCTGATTTAACTTCAAGGTGATTTATGGGTCCGTGTCTGGAGCCTGTCTCAGTAGAGATAAGGAAAGAAAGATGGCCAAGACCTTCACAGCCTCCTCATTCTCCTGATCTTAGAGTCCAGCTCACACAGAGGTTCTCGAGGGGTGGGAGAGCCACTTATGCATGAGGGAGGTCTCCAGTCCTGACAGTGCCAACTGAGGATTGTACATATTTTAGGCAGAAAAGCACAGGACCTTTCTTTTTTAGAATTCCACTCTGATTTTTCTTCTCATTTTTTTCCCTGTGCCACTGACCCCAGTAAAGCCCTGGAAAGAAAATGTGATAATTCCAGCCTGGGGCAGGTGAAAGGACAGGATAGCAACAAATAACAGGTAACGATGAATAACAATGTATTGATAGTCTTTACAGTTTGCAAAGCATTTGCATATCCATTATCTCATTAGCTCCTCATAGCTGCCTGCAGGGAAATGCACCACAGACGTTATGCTTATCCTGGTCTGCAGACAAGGAGCTGCAGGTCTGCGCTGGATGCTGTTGGGCGTCATCCAGACTCCTCGTCAGGGAGGGGAAACTCACTCCCCGGCTGTCCAGTGCCTGCCGCAAACAACCACAACTAGGTCCCTCACTGGGAATTCCCTCCGCTGGAAGAAGCTGCCTTACCCAAGGTTATCTCCCCGCCGCGCCCTGCCTTGATCCAGACAACTCTACAGGGCCATCCCAGCTGCAGAAAACCCTGTAGGATCAGCTGAGAACCCTGTAGCAACTGCATCAGAGGGCAGCTTCTCTCCCTGCCCAATTCTACTTTCCTCCCTCGCTCCCGCTGGGGGTTGCTCTTGAGAGCTCTCCCCGTTAATCTTCTTGCATGCAAGTCCCCATCTGAAAGTCTTTTCCAGGGAACCCCACTGTATTGGCCCGTTCAGGCTACCACAGCAAAGTACAACAGACTGGTGACTTAAACGATATAAATTCATTTTCTCACAGTTCTGGAGGCCAGAAGTCAGAGATCACAATGTCCTCTGGGACTCTCTCCTTGGCTGTTTTCTCTGTGTCTTCACATGGTCTTTGCTCTGTGCTCATGTATCTTCTTCAATCTTCCTATAAGAATACAAGTCAGATTAGAGCCCTCCCTAATAACCTCATTTTAACTTAATTACCTCTTTAAACACTCCATATCCAAATACAATTACTTTCTGAGGTACCTGGGGTTCAACTTATGAGTTTTGGGTGGTCACAGTTTAGCCCATGGTACCTACCTAATACAACGTTAAAGAGATTGAGTAGCCTGCCCAAAATAAAGCATTGTCCCCTTATTTAACAAGTTATAAAATATCTTACAGCCGAAGGGGTCTCGCCGATCTTCTGCCACTTTACCTTATGTAATGGAATGGGCAGGTATCACTGCCAGGAAATCAAGAATTCGGATCCAGAGTTTCGGTGCTCTGTTCACTATTCCGTGGTCTACCACAATTGGGAATCTGACTCATTCTATTCTGCTAAATCATTGCCAGCACTCACAAACACACACGGTAGTGGACAGTTTAATAATATAATTGTTAACTGATGTTATTAAAGATCATAAAATGACAAAATTAAGGACACACAAAAAAAATCACCTGGAGTCTACTCTTGGTGAAGCAATAATACAGGGTGCAAAAGAATAACAGAAAACACAGGTCTGGGTCTCTGGGATAAAGACTAGATCCTAAATATTTTAACTAATCAGAAAAATACAGAGCTGTATGGTCCCAAGTGGGGAATATTTCATACAATGGTGATCTGACAAGTTTCAAAAATTTTTTCATGTGTAATGATGTGATTGTTAAACACTAGCTACGCATTGCTGGATATGTGATTTCCTTGTCTCCTGACAAATCCACATGGATGAAAGCTAGCTGGAGGAGATTGGGGAAAGAAAGAATCTTATTTTAAATTGAAAGTAGTTTTGCCTTGAAAACAGTATGCTGTAAACTTAACTTTAGATTCTCCACTCCTCCCTCCTGTGTCCTATGCAAGTGCTTTCATTTCATTGGGCCTCATTTTTTTCTTATCTATAAAATGGAAATAACATTTTTTTTGGTTGTAGAATTATTGTAAAGATTAAACAGATTTATTTTTTAAACGTAAAGCACCCTGCACAGTGCTGGTGTATAGCAGGAACTCCATAAGTGTTAGTTTTCTGGGTCATTAAGAGGAAACCTCTCCTGCTAATCAATGCATTGCTACGACTACCAACAAATTGGGAGAAAGACCTTCAATACCATCCCCAAATCTACTCCTTATGCATAGGGGAGGTGGATATTCTCTTTCAACTTCAGGATTGCTGGAGGAGGCCTCCGCATCACTGCACTGAGCCCTGCAGTAACCGTGTTACCTGATCTTTCAGAGTCTCCAGGACACTGGCAGTTCTAAAGGGTTAATGCATGCAATGGATAAGGAGAATAATCCAAATAAGAGAGAGAGAGAGAGAGAGAGAGAGAGAGAGAGAGAGAAAGAGAGAGAGAGAGCGCGAGAGCAAGCACTACACAGATAGGTCTTTTTTT
>NW_016107862.1:970447-989783 GCF_001604975.1 Cebus imitator
TTTTTTTAACTTTTATTTTTGGTTCAGGAGTGTATGTGCAAGTTTGTTACATGGGTAAACTTGTGTCATGGGTGTTTGCTATACAGATTATTTCTTCACCCAAGTACTAAGCCTAGTACCCAACAGTTATATCTTCTGATCCTCACCTTTCTCCCACCCTCCACCCTCAAATAGGCCCCAGTGTCTGTTGCTCCCCTCTTTGTGTCCATGTGTTCTCATCATTTAGCTCCCACTTATAAGTGAGAACATGAGGTGTTTGGTTTTCTGCTCCTGAGTTAGTTTACTAAGGATACTAGCCACCAGCTCCATTCTTATTTCTGCAAAGCACATGATCTGGTTCTTTTTTAAGGCAGCATAGTATTCCACGATATATATGTATCACATTTTCTTTATTTGATCTGCCACTGAGGGGCATTTAGGTTGATTCCGTGTCTTTGCTATTATGAATAGTTCTGCAATAAACGTGTGCATGTGTCTTTATAATAGAAGAATTTATATTCCTTTGGGTATATACCCAGTAATGGGATTGCTGGGTCAAATGGTAGTTTTGTTTTTAGCTCTTTAAGGAATTGCCATATTACTTTCTGCAATGGTTGAACTAATTTACACTCCCACTAACAGTGTATAAGCATTCCCTTCTCTCCACAACCACACCAGCATCTGTTATTTTTTGACTTTGTAATAGTTGCCATTCTGACTGGCATGAGATGGTATCTCACTGTGGTTTTGATATGTATTTCTCTAATGATCAGTGATACTGAGCTTTTTTCATCTGCTTGTTGGCCACATGTATGTCTTCTTTTGAAAAGTGTGTTCTCGTGTCCTTTGCCAACTTTTTAATGGGGTTGTTTGCTCTTTTTCTTGTAAATTTAGGTTCCTTATAGATGCTGGATATTAGACCTTTGTCAGATGTATAGTTTTCAAATATTTTCTTCCATTCTGTAGGTCGTTGTTTACTCTGTTGATAGTTTCTCTTGCTGTGAAGAAGCTCTTAAGTTTAATTAGAGCCTAGCTGCTAAACAACTTCAGCAAAGTTTCATGATACAAAATCAATGTATAAAAATTACTGGTATTTCTATACAACAACAA
Organism: Cebus imitator; assembly: GCF_001604975.1. Classification (NCBI taxonomy): domain Eukaryota; kingdom Metazoa; phylum Chordata; class Mammalia; order Primates; family Cebidae; genus Cebus; species Cebus imitator. Next base: position 971,537 of record NW_016107862.1, read on the forward strand.
CAGCCAAGCTGAGAGCCAAATCAGGAATGCAATTCCATTCACAATAAGAAGAATAAAACACCTGGGAATACAGCTAAACAGGGAGGTGAAAGATCTCTACAATGAGAATTATAAAACACTTCTCAAAGGAATCAGAAATGATACAAACAAATGGAAAAACATTCCATGCTCATGGATAGGGAGAATCGATATCATTAAAATGGCCATACTGTCCAAAGCAATTTACAGATTCAATGCCATTCCTATCAAATGATCAATGATATTCTTCACAGAACTAGAAAGAAAAACTATTTTAAAATTCATATGGAATCAAAAAAGATCCCAAATAGCCAAGGCAATCATATGCAAAAAGAACAAAGCTGGAGGCATCATGTCAAACTGTACTGCCGGGCTACAGTAATCACAACTGCATGGTACTTGTACAAAAAGAGATACATAGACCAATGAAACAGAATAGAGAGCCCAGAAATAAGCCTGCACACCTACAATCATCTGACCTTCAACAAAACTGACAAAAGCAAGCAATGGGAAAAGGACTCCTTATTCAATGAATGGTGCTGGGACAACTAGCTAGCCATATGTAGAAGATTGTATATACAGCATATACAAAAATCAATCCAAGATGAATTGAAGACTTAAATATAAAACCCCAAATTATGAAAACCCTGGAAGACAACCTAAGCAATACCATTCTGGACATAGGAACTGGCAAAGATTTCATGATGAAGACACCAAAAGCAATAATAACAAAGGCAAAAACTAACAAATGGGATCTAATTAAATTTTTTTCTCTGTTTATTCTGTTTTCAAATACTCTTTATAGAGCATGTTGCCCAATTCAAAAAGATACGTAGAAGAGGGTGAGAGGATTTGACACTTTGGTGAACATCCTTCCATGGCTTTGTGCTAAAATACGTAAGTAAATGACTTTTAAAAAAGGGTTTTACACTATGTGCTGGTTTGAAAGCTGCATTCTTTTTCACTCAATAAGTCATTGTGCTTATTCATCATATCAATGAATATAGAGAGTCTTTAATAGCTGCCAAATATCCCATTGTATGTTTCAGAATTTATCTAATCCCATATTGCTGAACATTTACTTTCCATTTATTTGCTATCAATTATAATAAAATATTTTGTTAAGCAACTTTGTATGTACATTTTCTCAAACTTGTCCAATTGTCTTTAGGATACGTTTTTAGACTAGGATTGCTTGATCAAGGGACATCGCCTTTATAAAAGTGGTTAACAATTTAGGTTCCCAACTCAAGTGTTAGGGAAATCCCAAATTCCAGCTGTCTCACTTCAAGTTCATCATGATAAAACTCAAATGGAATCTAACACTGCAACCATATTATACATCTCCACATGATTTGCTTTCCTACTCTTTTAAGATAATTCTAAATCTTTTCATTATGCCTTAACCCCCTGCACCACTTCCCCCTCTTATATGCTCAGCTGATGTCCTGGTTTCATACTTGAAAAAAAAAAAAAAAAAAGGCATAGAGCACACCAGAATCAACACACCCCTCCCACCCCCACATACACACATGTTGGAACCCATTTTTCTCTACCCTCCTCCTTCACTGTGGCAGAGTCCACGTGGCTGGCACTGTTCAGCATCTTACTTGAACCACATTTACCCAACAACTCAAGGATTTCTCTCCTTCTCAGGAACTGACCCATAAGATCAATACCAAAACTTGACAAAGATAGCCTGAAAAGAAAAACAGATATAGATCAACGTCATATCACTCATCCATTCTTACCACATTTATTGAACACCTACTACATGCCAGGCACTAAGGGAAGAGAATGGTGAATGAGGTAAACTAGGTCTCTATCCAGGAAGAATTTATAATCTAGTGGTAGACACAGATATAAACTCACCAAAAACAAGATAAGCAGATTGCTTGTGATGGACGCTGGAGAGACTGACTGGATAAACAGCAATGGGGTGGATCCAGAGCACTGCCCTAGAAAGAAAGGTCAGGGAATGACGCTCCGAGAGGAGATAGATGAAGAAAGCAGCCATCTGAAAGTTCTTCAGGGAAGAACTTTCCAGGCAAAAAAAAAAAAAAAAAGTCAAGCCCAGAAATCACCCTGACATTGGAGGCACAGCCAGGAGACCAGGGTTCCTGGAGAGCAGGGCATGAAAAAGGGAGGAAGGGTATAGATTGTGTGTGCAATAGGAAGGGGGCCGGACTTTATTGCAAATTAATTGAGAACACGTTAAAGATTTTCAAGCAACATGTTTGAAATTTCATTTTTAAAAGATCTCTTGAGCTAACCTGTGGAGATTGAACTTTACAGAAACCCAAACAAAATAGCTGGAGAATAGCCTCACTTTTTATATATTAAATCACATAAAACCCTAATAATGCAATGATGGTTTTAAAAAAAATACACCCCAGAGGTATATATCATAGAGTGTAAAATTCCACATTCAAAGCAGAGGTGAATTACTTGTCAGGATCCCTTAGTGCTGAAACTGCATGTGAAACTTTCTTTTTCCTTCCTTCCTTGCTTTCCTCCCTTCCTTCCTTCCTTCCTTCCTTCCCCTTCTCCTTTTCTTTCTCTTTCTTTCTTTCTCTTTCTTTCTTTCTTTCTTTTTCTTTCTTTCTCCTTCCTTCCTTCCTTCCTTCCTTCCTCTCTCTCTCTTTCTTTCCTTCTCCTCTTTCTTTCTGTTTCTTTTTTCCTCCTCTTTCTTTCTCTCTTTCTTCTTTCTTTCTCTCTTCCTCTCTTTCTTTTTCTTTTTAAGTATTTGGCTTTATTGAAGTTTTTTAAGGAAAAGAAAAAAACAGATTTGTGATTCTAAAAAAATTTTTGGCATAGATTCTAAACAAACACACTAAAGCCATATTCTTTAATCTTCTTAGATTCATAAATGAGCTATTTCCTTACTTAAGTACAATTAGGAATGGCTTATTTTCCCAATTTTAAGTGAGTTTCTGAAACATATCACATGACACAGAGAATGAGTGGAAATTGGAAATTGTTGCTGCTGTGGTAGTTCATGAATCATACCATCTTGCTTTTCCTCCGTAATTTGCTAATAGTGTCTGAAATCGAAGACCACCACAACAAATTAACATATAATTCAATCAGAGTTAAAAGAATATTACCCATCCCAGCACTGTCGGTTTCCAGCAAGCATATGGTGATAAATTAGGAAATCTTTTGTATATTTAAGATTGTCCTCTCAGAACATTTAGACGTCTATGTAACACTGCCTTTAGGATAAAAATAAGATGCGGACGGGTCTGGAGTTGTTTACAGATATTTTAACACACACTTGAACTAAGTAGGTAGAAAAATAAATGTTTTTACACATGTATAAATTATTCCACCCCCCTAGAGTCATTGCTCTTAGGTAGACACAGGAGACGGATCTTTTGCATGTAAACACAGTTGGTTTCCTTGTATGAAAGGCTCTCTGGCTTTTTCTTTGTTTCCCCTTCAGACTTTGTGGGGGCCACTGTGTAGACATCTTGAATCATGCATTTCCTAGTCTAATTATTCCAGCGAACTAAGCCTGCTGGGCATTAAGGCTGTGGTTGGTGCAATTACTACTCTGAGATCAATGTTCTCTGCTATTTCATTATGTTTAAGATCACTAAGGAAAGATTAAAATCCAAAACAGTGCCTTCAGAGCCCTGGGAATTCAGACAAGGCACTGCTTCTCCTGGTATCACCTACATTTTAGCATTACTGCATATTGTTTTGTGGAATTCTGTAAAAATGTTAATAAAACAAATAATTTCTAAAAATGTTAATAAAACAGATATTTACCTAATGACATTTTTAGAGCAGAGGTGAAGGGATGCTTACACACAGGGTGTCCCAATCAGTGTAGAAATTGTTGCAGGAGATTATAAGGTCAAGCATCACATACCTTCCAGGCATTCCTGGCGCCTTTCCTTCTTCCTCCCACATAACTCTTCCCAGCACAAAATTTCCCTTTCCCAGGTCAGAAAGGAAAAGTACACACCCTTTTCGCCCCTACCCTGCTTCTGCCTTTTCCGCACGTCGTTCTTGTTGCACTTTCATTTCTCTGTTCTGGTCCATCGATCCTAAAGGCTTGGAGTCCTGCCCACTCAAACCAGGTACACCCTCTTGGGAGGTTCAGAAGTTCACTTTCTTCCTCAATGACCAGCTTCAAGCTACCACTTCTTTTCTCATTTTCCTTTTTTGAAAACCAGCTTTACTGTGTTTATGATCATTTCTGAGATGTCTTATAAAAAAACATCCTTCCCCATGCTTCCTTTTTTTTTTTTTTTTTTCAAGCCTGCCTTCCAGCTGGCTAGGAGGAGAAAGGTCCCTGTTGAGCTGGGACCTGAGATTTTATTCATTTCCCCTCCATTACAGGAATGCTGCTCCCACAGTCGTCACTGGTAGTAGAAATTCTGCTTTTCTCAATCAAGCCTATATTCCACTCATCTGTTTTCTCTAGCCTCTCTCCTCACTCCTGGGAATGCTGTGTATTTGTCATACTTATCCCAATTATTAAACAAAAAGGACACTTAACTACCATCGATTGAATTCCCAAACTAAGTGTCCTTTCCTCCCCAAAAGTAACCTCAAATTCTCCTTTTAGGCTTTGTGATCCCAGAAGAATGAAACATTCTTAACTATTGGCAGCGACATGCAAATAACCACACACATCCTTCTTCAAATACTCTGCTGAGATGATTCCTATTCTTTAAAAAAGGCACTTGCAAATATACCGTTATTAGGATTTTGTCTTTTATGTCTTTCCATAGTTACATCTTCACTAAGATAGCAGCTTTTCAATGAATTTGATCCTTTCCTGAAGTAATCGTTCAAAATGTCTCTAATCACCACCCTAACTAGGTTTCCTTTAGGGATGGTGGTTAGCACTGCTCATCTCAAATTGTGAACGTCTATTTTAAACCCATGCAGCATTCTTATCCTATTGTGATGAAATCCACAGGGTTCAAAAGTTAATTATTCCATGAATGTATACCAGGTGCTGGGGAAGGCTGGGAAGGAGAGGCTGGATGGTACAGATGATCGAGATCCTGAGGGTCTAGTTGAGCAAAGACATATCGAATACAAAACCAAAAATAACAACATGAAGTCAATGGAATAATAGTGTGAAGTCCTCAAGGGAGCCCAGAAGAGAACACAGTCCCATAATGGAAAGAGGAGGCTAAGAGGAAGGGAGTTTCACAGCAGACAAGGAGAAGGGGTATTTTTGCCTAAGGAAACAGCCTTGGAACGTAGGCTGTACTTAGAGACCATTTAGCAGTCTGGCAGAGCAAGACGGGAAATTCGATAATTCTATGGGGAAGGAGACAGACACAGAACCTTCACCCCAAATCCTACCATCTGGGGGCCTAGAATCCTTCTTTGTTTCATGTCAGTTAGGCCAATGAAAGTACTTTTAAAGAAAAATTTTAAGATTTGCATGGCTAGTGAAATCTTTGGGATTATAGGAAGAAATCGCAGTAATAGTTATAATTATTATAACTATTATTATTATTTTGTCAAACTCCAAGTGATTTAAGACACACATAGTATTTTAAAGTTCCTTCGCTGAAGGAACTTTAAAGACCATTTCATCCAGCCTACTTATTTTACAGATGAGGAAATTGAGGCCTAGAGAAAAGTTCCTTGCTGCAAATCTACTGCTAGCTAGGAACAGAGCCAGGCTGGAGCACAGATCTCCCCTGCTTCCTAAGCCAGATCACTTGCCATGAAAATGTGTCAATCTGTGCACCACCCCCCTTCCCCACCACCGACTTGTCCTATTTCTCAGAGAAGAAAAAACAATGGTTAGAGTTTAAGAGGTTTGCCTGAAGTCACCCAGCTCCTGGTGGCTCAGATGGGACTCAAACCCTGGACAGAGCCAACACTCTCCTGTAAACATTCTTACTAAAACTAAACCCATTCACGAGGGATGGAGCATGAGACAGAAGAGTGAGTGTGGTGATTAGAGCCCCCCAACCCACGTATCTCCAGTCATGACCTAGGTAAGAAATACAGGGGCTGAAAGGGATCTACTTTGCCCCAGCTGCTACCAGCCTAACCATGCACAGCTAAGCCCCAAGGAGTTCTCTTTCTTCGCTAAGGGCTTAGCTGCAATGTGGTTTAAATTAGACATTTCTTGCCTGAGTAGAACAAATCACTTAGGTTATATGCTGACAAAAAAGGAACAGTCTGCATGCTTGGAAAGCTTAGGGGGAATTAAATTATGTGCTGTCACTTCAGAGTTGTTCCTCTGTCCTGTACACCACTACCTCTCAATTGCCTGCGGGAGCCGCAGAGCCTTGCGTGCAAGCTGTGCCGTAACCCAAGGCTTAACATAAACTTCGGGCTCTCAGGTCATTGGGAAATAACAGGTATATCCGGTTGGGCCTTTTGTGCTTGTCTGCACGCAAATTAAAAGCTCGTGCAAAGCTGAACTCCTTGGAGCCTCTAGTTACAGAGAAGGGAGGATGTCTTGGAATGGAATTCTCACACAATTGCCCTGTTTGTTTTTCCAGGGAATTGGGTGACAGTGTGTGTTTGTAAGAAGTTCCGCACCTCTGGGAGGCTGAGCTCAGAAGGGGTGGGATGTGGAGGTGGCCCTGTGCCAGGTGATCCTCTAGGGAGCAGGGCTCCAAAGGACCCCACATCTGAACTTTGAAGGGACAGCAGTGCTTAAAGGGCAGAGTGGAGGGGTTTATTTTGGGGGGGGAGGATTGAAGATCTCAAACTTTCTGGCTGGCAGCAACAATGCCAAGTGCAGAGCTAGGTGGGGAGGGGTGCACGAGGGGATCTGAAAGCCTGGGGGCTGTGTACTCAGGCTGTCGCCTCAGCTCCCCAACTCCCTAAGCTTTGTGATGTCCCTAGTACAAGTCAGTCCTGAACCCTCCAGATGGCTGATGGGAGTAGGAATGGAGTGTCCACTCTGTCTTCATGTTTCTTTCTATGGGACACAGTAGTATTCCCTTTGCTGTGACTTCAGCTTCCCCCACTTAAGTAGGATAAATCTATGCCTGTTGCACTCCAATGGTGAGATTTCCTCTGGCAGGAGTTTGCCTAGCTGGTGCGGCTGGGAAGCGGGAGGGAGTTTTTGCAGCCCGGTGGAAGTGAATTCAAATTTCAGCTCAACCAATGTAGTCTGTGTGACCTTAATTCATAACTCCAACACTTCCTGCCTTGCTTTATTTGTCTGTAAAAAAGGGATTAGGGTAATGGTTATCTCAAAGGGTTGGTTGTGTGGGATTAATGAAATTATTTCTGTCAAGTGCTTGGCACATTGCCTAGCTCAAAATTCTCCATATATAGTAGTTTTTACATTATCAGCAGTACATTATTGTTGTTACCATCGGTTTAATTGGCAGAACTGCCATCCAAAACATTCAGACTGTGGCTCGATCTTGGGCTTTGATTTCAGGTTGTAGCTCAGATGCCCTCCTGGCTTCATACCTGAGCAGGATCCATATGCTTATTCCACTGAACTGGGCTCCCCCAGCTTCCTGACCAGGCATCATCTGGTCTCCTGGCAGCAGGGATTTGGGCATCATTCCGTCTGCCTCTTCTTCCGCCTCCTTCCTGGGGCCAAAGTACATCATCTGGGCAGGTGGCTGTCATGGGGAGATGACATCTTCCTAGCCAGACACCTGGTGGTGGCAGCTCTGCAACAGCTTAGAGGGTTGCAGTGGTGTTTCAATGTGCCCACAGTTGTCTCAGGGGGACTATTCTCTTTAAACTGGTAACTGGGACATTATTTTTCTGAAATCACCCCCACCCTCACCAACTTCCTATGCCAAGACAATGGCCCATTTAGATTTTTCTTGAATGAAGAGACATTCACAAAATAAATAAATAAATAATCACACTCTTAAGCTTCAACAATGGTTCTCAAAGTGTGGTCCAGGGATCCCATGGAGGGTGGCCCCTGAGACCCTTTCCAGGAAATTCACAAGGTTACAGCTGTGGGAATAAAATGCTCTTTGCCTTTCTAACTCTTATTCCCTTACAAGTTTACCAGGGGTCTGTCTGCAGAAACAGATGTGAGTCACCTGCTGTCTTCTGTAACATCATAAATTAAGGAGATTTGTAACAATATTTTTTAAAACTGCCCACTCTGACTAAATATTTGTGATTTTGGAAACTAGTGATTTTCCATAAAATATGTTAACATGTATTAGGTTTATTATTTTTAATGAACTAACAAATAAATATTTTATAATTCTTTCAGCTTTAATTTCTAAAATTGTAAATATTGATAGATACTTAGCTAAACAATAGTTCTTTGGACTCTACGATAGTTTTTATCAGTATGAAGAGGTTCTGAAAACAAAACATTTGGGAAACATTCAGCTAAGATTTTGGCACTGGGGCCTATGAAATCATTGCTTTTGCTCACTTCTAAATAAAACTATCATTTCTGAGGATTGGAATAGTGTGAATTTTATGGTAATTTCAATATAATGGGTTTGAGTGTAGCAGATCTAGTCATGAAGCCCATGTAGAGGCTGCATACCAACTCTCTGCATGTTCCAGCCACTGTGTTAAATGAAGATTTTCTAAGCCCTCCTAAGATTTGACTGTAAATTGTGGAGATGACTTCACTGGGCAGATACCAAGGACATTCCGCAACAGAAGGGGAGGAGGAGGGTGTGAATTGCATCAGACTCTGGAAACAAGATGGCTTTGCCTGTTGTGGTCCTGGGCTCCTGGAGGGAGCTTACAGCACTGGGGCAGCCCAGGTCCTTAATAGGAATAACAGTACTAGAGACTTCTACAGTTAGTGTAGTTAGAGGGGTGGGGCTTCTGTAAGACTTAGGATGATAGGCAGTAAGTCAACAAATGCATACTGGTGTGGTATAGATGGGCTTTGGAGCCTGCAGACCTGAATTCAAATCCTGACCCCTCTCCCTTGCAACCTCTGTGACATTTGGCAAATAGTTTACTGTCTCTGAGCCTTAATCCCTTTATATATAAAGCAGGCTAAATATACCGATATATTTAGGATGATTGGGAGAAATAAATGAAACGGTCAATGTAAAGAATAGAAAACAGTGTCTGGCACTTAGGGGAAATATTAGCTTCTTTCTCTGTCTCCAGACTTGTTTGGTGGTGTGGGAGACTCTAAGTGAACAGAGGAGCTTAAGCCACAGGACCGGGCCTTATGGTTATAACATCAGAGAGGAGAATGCTCCTCACATTTAGCAGGGCACAGTGCTCCGATTGTGGTGCTCGAAATTGTTGGTGTGTTTATTCCTTGTTGAATGATATGTGTTACTGAGGCAGGAGGATCCCTTGAACCCAGAAGTTCAAGACCAGCCTGGGCAACATGGAGAGACCAGTCTCAAAAAAAAAAAAAAAAAAAAAAAACATGTAAGTTGCTTTTCACCTCTCTGATTTGCTTCAGGGAGACCCAGGGATTATGTTCAAAGTCCAGAGTAAAAGAGAGCAGAAATATGGGTTCCCACCAACCCTGAGTCCCTTCTGTGTCCCTGCTGTGGAAGAGGATACCCATTTTACCCCTTAGCCGCAGGGATTCCACTGGGTGTGGCTGGTAACCTGGGGGCTCAGGGCTCAGTCACATCCTTACTGCACCAGGAAGTCCTTGAAATAGTGTAGGTGAGCGAGGTGCCTGGGGACATGGCTGCTGGTTGGAGGCCACAGTGTCACCTTCTCAAGGCTCAGAAACTGAGAAGCCCTCCTTTCTTCTGCATTCAAACTCTTAAAATGCACGACCCACCAGTGACTGAACTCAGCACAATGGGAAGAGGAAAAGCGGAGGTTAGTTAGCAGCAGAGTACAGATCATTGAATCTAACTTTCCATTTTGGACTGAAGAGCATTTGGGACAATTTCCTCCCTGGCCTTTAAAAAGGGAGAGCTGGGAGTCTCCCGTTCTGCCTTCTGGTACAGGCTCCAGAAGCAGGCTCAGCTTCCCTCAGTTGTAGTTGTCAGATGGGCTGTATGCCCCGGGTCTGAGGCCACAGTACACTTTGACTCAGAGCTGTAATGTAAGAGAAAAAAGGCGGTGTTTTCTGGGAAGCTGGATAGCGTTGCTTCATTTGTACAAATCACCATTGGGAGGTCCCACGACAGCGCTCCCTCGAGTTTTCTCCCAATTGCACTGCATGGCGTGGAGTTTTCTGAACTCTCCTTGGCAGGGAATGGTATGAGTGTTGTCCTGGAGCCGAATTGCTGCAGGGCTACAAAGCATCCGTAAAAGCCAAGGAGGGACTGGCCGAAAGCCTAGCTTGGAGGAAGGGGCCCTCCATGGCCTCATCAGTCTCTTTTGGGAACATGGCATCCCCCTGCTTCAAGAACTGTCTCTGCACTGCCTAAGGGTCCTGATGTGGAGTGCGTCTGGGTGAGGTGAAATGAGGTGAGGAGAAAGTGCTGCAGAGCTGCCATCTGGGAGTTGGAGGGAAACACAGATTGGCTATTGGTACTGGGCTCTTCTGCCAAGGGCAGATGGTTCTGTGAGATCAGCCTTTTTAAGGCAGCAGCAAATGGCCTCCCATAGAATAATGAAAATACCTAATGATGCCTGAGAACCCACCACGTGCCAGGCATCTTTCTAAAAGCTTTACATGTATTAGTTCACTCAGTCCTCACCACAATTCTGCATCATCTGCATTTTACATCTTCATTCACTTAAGTGTAAGCCGGACCCAGAGAAGCGATTTCTAGCATGGAAGTCACTCAGTTGTAGGTAGGAGAGCTAGATTTGGATTCAGATTGTCTGGCTCTGGAGTGATGCTAGCAGCCACTCAATATACTGCCTAAGGAAGGCAAGGAGGAAATGACTGGTGTCGCCTTGGGCTGTCAGGAATTTGCAGGTGGGTAATGGCACACCACCCTGGGAGCCATCACGCTGAACCCAGCGGGCCATGTTTTTATTCTTGTGAGGTTCAAGTCCTTGCCGTGACTTGGATTTTACTGGACAGAAATAAGGACTTAGCAAATAGTAGTAGTAATAAGAATGATTAACTGTTACTGGGTGCTCAATTTGCCATCAACTACGCTATTGGTTTCCTTACAATCAATATCTCATTTAATCCTCAAAACCACCCTCTGTGGTTGGTATATTACCTGTCTTGCATGAGTGAGGAAAGTCAGGCTCAGAAGGGTTAAATAACATGGCCAAGGTTACAGCTTATAAATAAGAGATCTGGCACTCACGCCCAAGAGTGCCTGGCCCCAGAAGCCAAATTCCTAATGATTGGGTATGCTGGCTGTATTGCCTTTAATCTCCTCTGGAGGATTAGACAAGCCTGGAAGGCATTTGGGCCTGTGCCCAGGGCCTGTAAAGAATTGCCATTCATCTCAGAGGGGATATGGAGGTGTGTGGAGTTGGCTCTCCAATCCTGGCTTCTGTGATGTGTTCCATAGGGATGTGGAGATCCAGAATTTCCCCCTTTTAACATTTTATGGGCTTTCATCTGGGGATTTCCCTAATTTGTAAGGAAGAGGAGATGATCTGAATGCAGGCACACATATTCTTTAAAATAAAGAATAGGTCTGAAAGACACAAGTAATATTTTTGTTTTGTTTGTTTTGTTCCATATCGACAATGCTAAGTCAAAGTAACCATCCTTTATAGAAGGAAAAGTATGTGGGTACATTCTACTTGGTACAAAGCCAAGATTTATAGGGATGGGACTTGGCAAACTTTTGAGAAGACACTGGGGAGATAGCATATATGCATATAGTCCCATGGCTCACGTATTTCTACTGAGAATCAATACTGGGGTAACATTTGCAAATGGATTCAGAATTGCATAGAAAAGTGAAATCACTGCAGTGGAGTCCGTAATAATAGAGTTGAGAACAACACAAATAACCATCTAAGTCACCGTTGATGGTTGAATAAATAATGTTGGCCAGGAGCAATGGCTCACGCCTATAATCCCAGCACTTTGGAGGCTGAGGTAGGGAGATGGCTTGAGTCCAAGAGTTTTAGAACAGCCTGGACAACATGGCAAAGCCCCATCTCTACAAAATATTCAAAAATCAGCTGGGCATGCTGGCATGACTCTATGGTCCCAGCTACTTGGAAGGCCGAGACAGGAGGATTGCTTGAGTCTGGGAAGTGGTGGAGGTTACGGTGAGCCAAAATCACACCAGTGCATTCCAGCCTGGGGGACAGAACAAGACCCTGACTCAAAATAATAATAATAGTAATGGTAATAATAATGTCATGGTCATACCATGCAGTAGTCTAAAATAATGACATAGACCTATCTATATAAGTACAAGCATATGCATGTACATAAGTAGAAGGCACATGGTACCCATGGTTACTCTGGGAAGAGGTGGGAGTGTGAGTTTTCTTATTTTTCTGCATATTCTTATGTACTGGTTGACTCTCTTGCAACAAGAATCTATTTATGTTACTATGTGTGTAGTAACAAATATCTGGCCAAAACAGAAAAATAATTTAATATGCATAATATTCTGGATGTATAATAATGCGACTATATAACGTAAACCACAGTCCAAAGATTTTTGCCTATCAGTAGTCCAGATTGTACCAGTGGTCACCTGGCCACAAATATGCTTTCCATGGATAGTCTTCCTGTCCTGTTCTAGCCTCTGTTCCTGGGAGTATCAACATGGCCTCTGTAGGCTAGAACAGCATCCTAAAGCCACAAGATTTGTTTAATAGAAATAAATGTAAAACTTGATACGTAGTTTTTTTTTTTTGAAAAATCAATAAGTGCAACTAAAGACACAGCCAGCTACCAAGTCCTGTATTAAAGGATGAAGACTTTTATATATCACAATCTTAGTAGAATATAGATATTTTAACAGTGGGATGCAGATATTTTAAAACAGGCCACAAATTTTGTTTGCATTGAAACACTATGCCTAATGGGAAGTAACCACAACCCTCTGGGCTAGACAGGATGTCATCTTTGGGTTATTGTGTTCAGCTTCAGGCCCATACTCAGATGGACATACTGAAAAAGTACATTGTGTCCACAAGGCACAGATAAGGAACTGGGGCAGTTTTAATTGGTGGAAGGATGGCTCAGAAGCAGCACAATTCCATCTTCAAACATGTGACATGAAAGGAGAATGAGTCTTATTTTGTGTCACTCCAAAGAATTTACCAGAAGGCAAGGAAGTTCACTACAGATTTTTTTTTCTTAATATTGGGAAGAACCTCCTAGCATCTAGAGCTTTCTAACCAAAGCAGTCGAACAATAGAAGAGACCACAGTTGAGAAAAGATCACTTTAATAGTAGAAGGGAAAAATCCTGTTGGGAGCCAGTGGTCAAAAAAGCTGATGTATAATTATCTAGCCTTGAGTTCTCCTTTGGGATTATGCAGGGGAGGATTAACCACTTAAGTTATTTAACTATCAATTATTTTCTCAAACCCTGGATATACCCAGAGTTTTCAACTGGAATTTTTGTCCCCTTATGGAAAGAGAAAAAAACTTGTGAGGGAATGCAGATCTAATGCTAAAAACTAAGAGGTGAGTTGGGGCAGGGGCGGGGAAAGACTAGAATCTGGATGCTAACCATCCAAAAACCTGGAGGCTGTATCAGTCAACACAACCATGGCTAGATATTGTGATCTAGCTGAGCCCAAATGTACATTCTTTTGGTGTGATGTGCTTTATTTGTTGCTTTATGTATTTTCTTGGTAACCTGGTAAATATTTATTTGTAGAAAATAAAAATAATAATGAAAACCAGTATCCTTCATCTGCCTACAGATTTTCTGTGCTTGGTCAAATAATTAGGGAAGTGAAGTGTTTCCCTGTTGACTAAAGTTGTGGACACCAGGCTCCCTCTTTCATTGTAAGAAAAGTTGATTTCAGGCTGGGTGTGGTGCTCATGCCTGTAATTCCAGCACTTTGGGAGGCTGAAGTGGGTGGATCACCTGAGGTCAGGAGTTTGAGACCAGCTTGGCCAACATGGTGAAACCCTGTCTTTACTAAAAATACAAAAATTAGCCAGGCGTGGTGGTACACCCCTGCATTCCCAGCTACTTGGGAGGCTAAGGCAGGAGACTCACTTGAACATGGGAGGCAGAGGCTGCAGTGAGCTGAGATGGACAGAGCAAAACTCGAAGAAGAAGAAGAGAAAGAAGAAGAGGAGGATGAGGAGGAGGAGGAGGAAGAAGAAAAGTCTATTTCAGGAACGGGAGTAGGTGGTAGTAGATGCCCAAAGAACAAATGTGCAAAAGCAACCACAGACCTTGGCATACCTTCCCTTCGTATGGAATCATCACTGTGCTGAGTCAGTAGGAGCTTCACCCCACAAGTATTAAGCAGCAGAGGCACATGCTCCAACACTGAGCAGGAAAGGTAGGTGCACTGCTGAGAACCCAGACAAAATGCCTGATCACCATGACTATCTTTTAGCCCCAGCGTTGGATATTTTGTTCCTTTTTCTTTTTCTTAGTTGCTCTATCTCTCTGCTCCCACTTATTTCCTTCACTCTTTTCCCCTGTCCTTCCTCTTTAATCTTCTGTGTGAGAGAGAACAAAGAGAGGAAGGGAGATAATAGGACAGAGAAGGGGGCACCTAAGGTGAGAGTGGAGGTGTTGAGGGAATGAGGGTGAGGAAGGGAGGAGTGGACTCAGAGAAGGGAAAATGAGAGACAGAATGAGAGAGAAGAAAGAAGGATGAAGCAAAGGGAAGGAAAAGCGCAGAAGGAAGCAAACCAAAGGAAAGAAAGAACTGGGAATGTTGCTGGGAAGAAACATTGAAGCATAGCACCATTTGCTGCATTATGAAGCACATGGAACCCCGAGTAGATTATGTCCTTAAAACAGGGGCACAGTAGAACTAAGGGCATGACACTGCTTTATGGTATATTTCTTCTGTTTTCAAAAGGAATTGAAGGAAGCCTAAGATAAAAGAGTCAAGTTATACTCAAATCATTCAAAAAACAAAGATAGCAGAGAAGGTACAGGTTATAATCCACAGTGCTGAGGAAAATGATTACAATCCAGCACAAACTTTTTATTAGTCCTGAACTCCAGGAATGACATATAAGATGGAGGACCCTGAACTGCAGACCAATCCGCCTTTCTTTCCACTGTCCTTGCTTACAAGAAACCTTCAACAGAAGCTAAGAAGGCAATGTGAGATCAAAATGTTGGGAAGATTTTTTTAATGTTCTTATATTTAACTTTTAATTTTGATATAATTACAGAAGAATTTCAAGAAATCACAAAGACGCCCGTTTATCCAGATCCTCCAATTAACATTTACCACATTTACTTTCTTCTTCTCCTCTCTCTCCCTCTCCTTCTCCCCTTACCCCTCTCTTTTTTCCTTGAGTCATTTGAGAGTAAGTGGAAGACATTACACCCCTTTACCTCTAAATACTTAAGGATGCATTTTGGTGAGAAACTACAATACATGTAGCTGTCACTAATACCAGAAAGAGCTTATGGGCAACCAGCTTGGAAGGGGAGCATGAATAGGAAACTTGTTTTAAGCTGCATCTATTTAGCAAGTGATATGTTTTCTTAGATTAATTTAGGCCAATAAAAATAGCAGAATCTTTTATTTTTTATTTATTTTATTTTATTTTATTTTATTTATTTATTTATTTTGAGACGGAGCTTCGCTGTTGTTGCCCAGACTGGAGTGCAATGGCGCGATCTCGGCTCACCGCAACCTCCGCCTCCTGGGTTCAAGCAATTCTCCTGCCTCAGCCTGCCGAGTAGCTGGGACTACAGGCACGCACCATCATGCCCAGCTAATTTTTGTATTTTTAGTAGAGATGAGGTTTCACCTTGTTGACCAGGATGGTCTCGATCTCTTGACCTCGTGATCCACCCGCCTCGGCCTCCCAAAGTGCTGGGATTACAGGCGTGAGCCACCGCGCCCGGAGCAGAATCTTTTAAAACAGCTTCTCACCAAACTTTACATAGAATTGAGAAAAAATCAATTGTCTATATGAAATAATACTAATAGAAATGGGGATGGCTTTGGTAGCCAATATCCTTGGTCCTAACCACTACATCCAAGAAACCTGGAAAGTGCTTAATACAAAGAGAGGATCCTTGTTAGCCTGTATAATGCTTGTCAGCTCCAAATCATACCTTGTACTTTACATTTTAACATCTCTGAAATCTGGATGTATCTTACAATCGATTATGCAATTATAATTGGTAGCTTCCTTTCTTTATATTAGTACATAAAAATAAGGGTACATCCTACAAATGATGGCTTCTGAGATTAGATAAAATATCTTTTTATCAGCTGTGTGGTTCTCTGCCTGTGTATTACCAGGAGGAAGGAAGTGGAGCATTTTAGGTGAGGCACAGGGTTTTGGTATCAATTCCTAAGATTCCTTTCATGGTCCAGCACATGGTGTGCATTATCCTACAGCTCCTCCCTCTACCACACCCTCAGCCATTTGATGTGTCTCTTTATTTCTGCTCCTGTTGCCTACCAGCAAGATTACTGAATCAAGATTGCCTGATTACTGAATCCTGCCCACCCAAATGTCAAGGGTTTACTGAGATGACTGCTTCTCCTTCACTCTCCTTAGCGCATGTGGATATGTGTGTTTGGAGGGGATTGGAAAATCACAGTTTACCCATATGGGTAACCCACAAATCTGATGCAGGGCTCACGCTAGAGAGGAAAACCATGAGGAAAACTGACTTCCAGCCTAACAGCAGAAGAGCAGAGCTTTCTGGGCTACTGGCTCTAAGGGCAACGCATGGATCTGCTGATTTAAAATAATAATAACAATAATGGCTTTGGGTTTCCTTGGGTTATCCTGCAACCCAAAGAAAGCAATGGGCAGACATGTATACATGGAGTTCACTGGGTTGGCTCTGCTTCTTAGCGTGTTCTGCCATCTCTTTTATTCTGATGACAGAACAAGCCCTTGGTCACAGGGTAAAACCCGATGCCAGTCTGGCCCACTGGAGTCCTTCTAGGACCTTGGAGGAGGACTATCCTCTTTCTCTTTGGTTTGTTAACTTTAGGCTGCCTAAGGCCAGCCCCCCGCCTTGCAGAGATCGAAAGCCCAAGCGAAGACCAGCATAGGCAGAGAGCTGTTAGAGCGGCCTGGATCCCTGCATCCTGTGAAGCATCCAATTATCCTTCTCTGCACATGGGCCAGTGCATTCCTGTCCTGCTTAAACAAGCTTAAGTTGCTCCTTGGAATCAATACAATATAAGGTATTTTAAACCTCTAAACTATCCCTCTAGCTTAGCTGTTCTTTTTGAAAGTTATTTGCAACAGACAATTCAAGTTTGAGATTTGGGAGGGCAAAATGCCTATATTCTTTGTTGATTGAAAGGAGATTCCTGGGCTTTCGGTCCCTGCTTTGGTTGAGAAGTTGTCATGATAATTAAAGAGCCTGTGTAGATTCTCACTAGAGGGAGGGCTCTGCCTTGAGCTGGATCAGGGGTACCGACAGGCTGCTCTGGATTTATCCAAAGTCCTCAGCAGGGTACCAGATGGGATGTTCAATGAAATTTGCACCATAAAGCCCTAAGAACCCCATGCTTGAAGATTCTGCAGGAAGTGTTACCATAGCCAGTCATTTTGGTTTGCCACAACTGATAAGCGCTTATCTTTC
The DNA here is from genome assembly GCF_001604975.1 of Cebus imitator. NCBI lineage: Eukaryota > Metazoa > Chordata > Mammalia > Primates > Cebidae > Cebus > Cebus imitator. Next base: position 989,082 of record NW_016107862.1, read on the forward strand.
TGACAGCACTTACCGACCTGGTTCCTCTGATTTATGAGTCTTGTCCTAGAAAAAGAGCTGAGCCTAAGGAACTGCAGCTTGGAGGATATATCTGATCTATTTGTGATGGCAGGAAAGCATGCATCTATTTGATCTAAAAACTAGATGGCATTATTGAGGAGTTGGACAGGAGGTCTTAGGAACAATCTTGTTTTATACTTTTTAAATATAGGAATTTACTTAAAGGCAACTTCCATCTGCTCTCTTTCCGGCAGAGGTATTGTGATAAAGGCTTTCAGGAGTGTCAACAGCTCAGAATTGGCATTAGCTCATAGATAATTCCTGTCTACCAAATTAAAGTCTATGAGAGACTGATGCATGCACCAGAGTCTTGAATTATTAGGCAAGGGTCTTGCTAAAGCCGGTCATGGGAAGGTTGCTATAAAACTCATTTCAAAGGCTATGTAGGCCAACTCAGCTTATTATTAAACCAATGCAACTGCTCAAAAACTAAAACTCCATCACTAAGTTCCCCATGATAGTGTGTGAAATCATTTCCAGAAAACTTTTCAAAAGATACCGAATAAAAGCCACCACAGGCCGGGCAAGGTGGCTCATGCCTGTAATCCCAGCACTTTGGGAGGCTCAGGTGGGTGGATCACAAGGTCAGGAGATTGAACCAGCCTGGCAAATGTGGTGAAACCTCGTTTCTACTAAAAAAAA